>NW_025130043.1:0-1130 GCF_004010195.1 Chiloscyllium plagiosum | reverse complement strand
AGGGCCTGTACTGCGCTGTAACATTCTCTGTTCCATGAAAGTGGACACCAAGTTTGATAGGGCTGGCAAGAAGGCATACAGTGTGTTAGCTTTTACATGTAAACGGATTGAGCTTTGAAGCCATGAGGTCACATTGCAGCCGTACAAAGATTTGGCGCGGCTGCACATGGAGTATTGTGTAGAGTTTTGGTCACCGCATTATAAGAAGGATTCGTAACATTGGAAATGGTTCAGAGGAAATGTACCAGGATGTTGTCTGGTATAGAAGGGAGCTCTTATGAGGAAAGGCCGAGGGATGTGAGTCTGTTTTCATTGGAGAGAAGAAGGTTGAGGGTGGTGTAATAGAGATATGTAAGATTGCCAGAGGATTAGACAGGTTGGACAGTGAGATCTTATTTTCTTGGATGTTGATGACTAGCATGAGGGGCCAGAGCATGAAATTGATGTGTGATAGGTATAGGACAGATGTCAGAGGTGGTGTCTTTACTCAGAGAGTAGTATGGGTGGGTAACGCTCTGCCTGCAACTGTAGTAGACTCGCCAGATTTAAGGGTATTTAATTGGTCATCTGCTCAATATATAGATCATAATGGAATAGTGTAGGTGAGCTGGGCTGCACAGATCAGTGCAACATCGAGGGCTGAATACTGCTCTGTAATGTTCCATGCTCTATGAATCATAACATACAGACAGATCATTGGTTATTGAGACAGAGCGAGGCAAACAGGGTTACAGCTACACAGGAGATACACAAAGGCAACATCAGCATTAGACTTGAAGTTAGAGAGGTCCATTCAGCAGTCTAAGAACAGCAGGAATGAAGCTATGGTTATGTATGTTGAAGTTTCTGCATCTTCTGCCTGATGGAAGAGGTTTGGAGAAAATATGACCAAGTAGGAGGGATCTTTGATGGTGTTCGCTGTCTATGTGCGACATTGAGAACTATAGATGGAGTCGATGGTTGGATGGTTGGCTTGTGTCATGGTCTGGGCTGTGTTCATAACTTTCTGTAGTTTCTTATGGCAATGGACAGAGCCGTTACTGTACCAAGCCGTGATGCACCCAGATAGAATGCTTTCTATGGTGCAGTTATAAACGTTGGGGAGAGTCCTTACGAAAGTGCTGACTTTC
>NW_025130042.1:0-1130 GCF_004010195.1 Chiloscyllium plagiosum | reverse complement strand
CAGACAATTGTCGATACAATTTGCGAATTTACCATTGTACTATGAGATTTTACCCTGAATTTAGGTTTCCAATGTGATACTTTCCCAAAGGACTTTCTGGAATAAAAAAAAACATATTAATGGCCTCCTCGAAGAAAAACAATCAAGTTCGTTAGCTATGGTTTCGCTCAGATAAATCATGCTGACCATCCCTTATAAACATTTTCCTCTACAAATAAAGATAATAATTATTTGCTTTCCGTATTTTCTCCAATAGTTTCCCCCACACTGATCTGATACTCAATGGTCTATCAGTCTCGATATCTTCCATCCTTTCTGTAAAGTTGAACTATGTTAGTTATTCTCCAGTCCTCAGAATCTCACCTGTGGCCGGATTCTAATTTTGAGAATATGCTCAAGGTCTTTTCTCTGTCGCCTCACACAGCAGCCTTCGAAACAATGCAGCTAGATATAGGAATTGTTCCAATTTTAGACAAGTTAAAGCCATTAATACCAGCTGTCATATTATATCAATCTGCTCAAGAGCTTCCCAGTACACCTTTTCGAATTCTGTACTTGCATCTTTCTTCTCCAAAGTAAAATGTTGTGAAACAGGCATACAAAAAACTACCGATGGTCCCCAGCTTTACGCACATACGACCCTTTTGGTTTGTTTGGGCACCATGGTGTTCCTTGGTTGCCATGTTCCTCTTTCCATGCATGTGAAATATCTGGGGATTCTGCCTATTCTTGCCTGCTCGTACTTAACCATGTCACTTTCTTATTCAGTTCACTTTATTTAAGTTTTCTAAGTTCTTCTGCAATCACCTCACATTTTTTCGAACTCCAGAAAACGCCAAACAAGTTTCCTAATCAGACAATCTTGCCATCTGAGGGACGAATCTGTGGAATGCCCATTGCACTTCCTGTGTGAGCGGTTTATTACTTCAGTTTGAATTGGGACACCAGAGCTTTACACAATGCTCCAGGTTTGGTCTCACCAACACACAATGCAGTTGGTGCTCGACGTCTTTACCTCTTAATTCAGAGAGCCTTTATATGACGGTAAACATAACCTTTACCTGAAATTTGCATATGTTCCTGCCAATAGACTTCGGTTTAATTCTATTGCCTTAATTTCTGTGAGTGTT
>NW_025130041.1:0-1130 GCF_004010195.1 Chiloscyllium plagiosum | reverse complement strand
TCGTTGTCGAGGCTGTGCCACAGTGCGATTGTGTTCGAGATTGTGCCACAGTGTGATTGTTGTCGAGGCTGTGCCACAGTGCGATGGTTGTCATGATTGTGCCACAGTGCGATCGTTGTCGAGGCTGTGCCACAGTGCGATTGTTATCGAGGCAGTGCCACAGTGTGATTGTTGTTGATGCTGTGCTGCAGTACGATTTTTGTCGGGACTGTGCCACAGTATGATTGTTCTGGAGGCTGTGCTGCAGTGCGATTGTTGTCATGATTGTGCCGCAGTGTGATTGTTGTCGTGGTTGTGCCGCAGTGCGATTGTTAACGGGAGTGTGGGGCAGTGTGATTGTTGTCGAGGCTGTGCCACAGTGCGATTGTTATCGAGGCTGTGCCGCGGTGCGATTGTTGTCGAGGCTGTGCTGCAGTGCAATTGTTGTCGAAGCTGTGCCGCAGTGCGATTGTTGTCGAGGCTGTGCCACAGTGCGATTGTTGTCGAGGTTGTGCCACAGTGCGATCGTTGTCGAGGCTGTGCCACAGTGTGATTGTTGTCGAGGCCCTGCCACAGTGCGATAGTCGTCAAGGCTGTGCCACAGTGCGATTGTTGTCGAGATTGTGCCACAGTGCGATCGTTGTCGACGCTGTGCCACAGTGTGATTGTTGTCGAGGCTGTGCCACAGTGCGATTGTTGTCGAGATTGTGCCACAGTGCGATTGTTGTCAAGGCTGTGCCACAATGCGACTGTTGTCGAGATGGTGTCGCTGTGCGATTGTTGTTGAGATTGTGCCGCAGTGTGATTGTTGTTGAAACTGTGCTGCAGTGCGTTTCTTGTGGAGGCTGTGCCGCAGTGCGATTGTTGTCGAGATGGTGTCGCAGTGTGATTGTTGTTGAAACTGTGCTGCAGTGCGATTGTTATCGAGGCCGTGCCGCAGTGCGATTGTTGTGGAGGCTGTGCCGCAGTGCGATTGTTGTGGAGGCTGTGCCACAGTGCGATTGTTGTGGAGATTGTGCCGCGGTGCGATTGTTGTGGAGGCTGTGCAGCAGTGCGATTGTTGTGGAGGCTGTGCCACAGTGTGATTGTTGTCGAGGCCCTGCCACAGTGCGATAGTCGTCGAGGCTGTGCCACAGTGCGATTGTTGTCGA
>NW_025130040.1:0-1130 GCF_004010195.1 Chiloscyllium plagiosum | reverse complement strand
ATCATCTTCTTTTTGAACAGCTTCAATAAATGCTGAGCGTTATGACGTTTCTGCTTACATGTCTCCCTCACCCACCTACTGACCTTCACCTGGGTCTATTTTCACATTCCGTTTTAGACCAAATATAAGACATAAATCTACAATTGAAATGCCTTGCTCTTTTCAATCATTCAGTGGGAACCTCCGTATGTGGCTGAACACATGATCAGCTGAGAGAGAGTCCATTCTCTTAGTTTCCCTGGCTCTGTCATTTCTTTTCGATGATGCCACATTCCAGTGGCCTACGTGACCACCTTTTCTCTGAAACGATAAATCCCCTAACTCTGTTGAACTGAGCCTTCAGCTGTGACTATCCCATCTCCCGCGCTTCTGCCCTCAACCTTTCTTCTCCCTGCCAGAACAATGATATATCTCCCCGTGTCCTCACTTCCTACTGTTCTAGAATCCACATTCACAGAATAAGCCTCCGCCACTTCCACCACCACCAGCAGGGCAGCAACATTAAACATATCGACCCCTCCCATCTACTGTCAGCATTTCACAGGGGCCATTCCCTCTGTGACACCCTCCATCACCCGAACACTTCCCCACTCCTCCCATGGCACCTTCCCAAGCAATTGTAGAAGCTGCAAAACATGCCCAGTCACTTCACACACACCCGCAACTGGCCAAGGCACCAAACAACACCTTCCAGGTGAAGCAGCATTTCACTTCTACACTTTCAATCCAGTCTCCTGTCATTGCTGGGGAGACCAAATGGAGAGTTATTTGAGGAACATTCCTAATCTGGCTCTCTCCTTGCTTCCCAATAAAATAATCTACCTTGTTCTCATGCTAACATTTCGGTCCTGGGTAGCTGCAATATTCCAATGAAGCACAACCCAAGTTCGAGTAAAATCTCACTTTACACGTGGGTTTGTTACAGCCTGTAGGAGTTAATATTAATTCATCACTTCACAACCTGATCACACTCTGGCAGTTCTCCATTTTCATGCATTGTCCCTCCTGGCCTCCCGAAAACCCTGTGTGTTTGTGTCTTCTTTATCTTGCACTCAATAAAGAGTACTCTTTTCCCCCATTCACTTTTTAATCTCATACCATTTCAAATCATCTTCTCGTTCACCACTCCG
>NW_025130039.1:0-1130 GCF_004010195.1 Chiloscyllium plagiosum | reverse complement strand
AAACAAAATGTGCAGTCCTATGTATCTGTAGTGCAACCCACTGTCAAGAAATTTCGCAAAAGCCTTAATTGTTGAAATGGTGACCAAATTGACAATTTTAAAAAATCTATCCCTTAACTGTGTCTGTCTGTCTATTTGTTAGTGTGTCAATGATGTTTTGTATTGAAAGAAACTTGGCTTAGTTCATAATATTAATTGGATTGCCTTACATTTTTATCTGTGATTTACTACATGTATAAAAATTAACAATCTATTGTTGAGAAAGTCATAAACTTGCTGTCCAATATTATTATTTGTAAATTCTGGTTAGGAAAGAGTGAGCAATTTTCAGGGTCATTGAATGTCTTGGATTGACGGTATTGCAAATCCAGAGTTAGTGAGGCTGATTTGGTTTGACTTGTTATGTATCTATGTCATAATATTAAACACTTTGGTTTATGACATTTTATAAATATACTCTTTCTCATTGTATAGGTTCTCTCATCCTTGAAACAGAACAAGGAGTTTCACGTCATCAGTTGTATGTCTGGCCTTATGGACAACGTGAACAAAACTTGATAAAAACGTTAACATTTTATATTCAGTCACTTCGATTCAAGTATAGAAAGAAATAAAACTATGCAGAGGAAAAGGAATGTAGCAATTCACCTATGCTGGTTAGTTAAGACAGCTACTAGAATTTTTCCTGTTGCATTAAAGGTTACTTTTTTTCTGCAGTAGTTGAGAGACACTGAAACAGAATAAAAGTCATGATGACAGAGTCGACCTCAGACCAGAAAAATCACCTCCTCTTCTGTATTATGAACACTTTTCAAGGTATCACTATTTATTTCCCCAAGTTATCTCCATTCCATGTCCTTTCTACAGTAAACACTGACTCAACATATTAGTTTATTATCTCATCCATCTCCCATGGTTCCACAAATGGCCGTGTTGATCTTTAAAAGGCCCTATTCTTTCCCTAGTTACGTTTTTGCTCTGAATGTATTTATAGAATCTCTTTGGATTCTCCCTAATTCTCTTTGCCAAAACTATCTCATGTCCCCTTTTTGTAAAATATGAAGTGCTTTAGCTTTCATCTTTTACATCTACCAACGCTATCTTGCCCCATACATTCCAACTCATGTCAA
>NW_025130038.1:0-1130 GCF_004010195.1 Chiloscyllium plagiosum | reverse complement strand
GCAGCAATTCTCTTCTCCACAGATGCTGTCTAACGTGCTGTGCTTTTCCAGCACTACATTCTCGACTCTGAGCTCCAACAACTGCAACCCTCACTTTTGCTTATCTTCACAAGGGGAATGTTCGAGCTCAGGAACCATCTTGGTAAATCTCCTCTGACCACGCTCCGGTGCAAACACACGCTTCCTGAAGGCTGGCGATCAGAACAGAATAAAGTTATCCAAAGAAAAGCAGAAATAACCGAACAAAACCAGTAGGTCTAGTGCATCTCGGGAGAGATTTTTCGAGCCAAACGATCCGCCTTTGGAACGAATGGTATGTGTTGGTGGGGCAGGAACGTGAAAGAAGGTGGACATGGGCTAAAATGATTGAATTCGATATTGGGTACTGAAGATTGCACGGTGTCTCAGCAGGAAATGACGTGCCGCTCTTCCAACTCGCGCTGTGCTATACGGGATCTCTGCAGCAGACCAAACTGAAACGGAGGAATAGGAACGCAGTGGGCTGTTGCAGTGACAGGAACCTGGAAGCTCACGGTCTTATTTTGCTTGCAGACAGAACGAAGGTGCACACACGTTTGTCTTCCGCTCTGTTTTTCTCTCCCCAGTCTGGACGAGATCATATTGTGAGCAGGAAATGCAGTTTGCTAAATTGAGTGATGGGCAGATAAATCACTGAAACTTACACAATGAGGAGAGACATCATAAACGGTCAGCATTGTACCTTCTAGGATTTCGTGGAATGGTGCCATATGGGGAAGTGCTGGAAGTCAAGAAGGATTGGACGATGGCGTACAGAGAGAGTTTCCTGCATTGTGCCGGTATTCAGTGATATGGGCTAGTGGGGAAAGGGCAGAATGTATGTCTACCTGTGCTACATGCTATAAATAAACAACTCACTCCGGAGCAAAAGTATTTAATGATTTCCATTCCAACACTGACAGTAGGTACAGCTTGCAGAAGTCACGTGTTTGCGCTATCACTGTCACTCTGTCTCCCCGATAGAAGCAGCACTCCCAAACATTGATTCAGGCAGAACAGTTCTTCCTGTGACATGTCCCTTCGAGAATGGAAGGACAGGTGTTAATAACCCGTCCTCTGAACGGAGTATCTGTATTGCTCAATAACAATCA
>NW_025130037.1:0-1130 GCF_004010195.1 Chiloscyllium plagiosum | reverse complement strand
TGGAGTACTTTGTGCAGTTTTGGCCTCCTTACTTGAGAAAGAATGTATTGGCACTAGAAGGGGTGAAGAGGAGGTTGATTCAAGGGTTGAAAGGGTTGGCTTATGAGGAGAGACTGAGTAGACTGGGATATATTCATTGGAACTTAGAAGAATGAGGGGGATCATATAGAAACATATAAAATTACGAAGAGAATAGATAAGACAGAAGTAGAGAGAATATTTCCACTGGCAGGTGAAACTTGGACAAGAGGGCATTGCCTCAAAATTAAGGGGAGCAGATTTAGGATTGAATTGAGAAGGAACTTCTCCACCCAGAGGGTCGTAAATCTATGAAATCCATTGCCCAGTGAGTAGTTGATGCAACTTCAGTAAACATTTTTAGAGCTCAGATTTTTTTTTGAAAAATAAAGGAATTAAGAGATAAGATGAGAGCGCAGGTAAGTGGAGTTGAGTCCAGGAAAAGATCAGCCATGATCTTATTGCACAGTAGAGCTGGGTTGAAGGGCCAGATGGCCTACTCCTGCTCCTAGTTCTTATGTTCTTATGTTCTTTGGGAGTAGTGAGGAACAAAGGGACCTTGGTGTACAACTCCATCGATCCCGGAAGGTATCAGCACAGCTAGATAGGGTGGTGAAGAAGGCATATGGGATGCTTTCCATCATTATCCAGGGTGTAGAATATAGGAGCAAGGAAGTCTTGTTGTTAATTGACAGAGCATTGGTTCGGCCATGTCTGGAACACTGTGTACAGTTCTGGTCATGACACTGTTGGAAGAACATGATTGGACTGGAGAGGGTGTAGAGGAGGTTCACCAGGATGTTGGTTGGGATGGAAATTGTTAATTATGAGGAGAGACTGGATCAACTGGGTTTGTTTCCTGTGGCGCAGAGAAAGCATGAGGGGTGGGGGTGGGGGCGTGGTGGAAGGGGGTGGTGAATCTGATTAAGGTATATAAAATTCTGAGAGACATAAACAAAGTCAATGTGATCATCTTTTCCCTATGGCAGACATGTCTATGACCGGAGGGAATAAGCTTAATGTGATGAAAAGGTGGTTTAAAGGGGAATTGAGGATGGTTTCTTTTCCCCAGAGGGTGGTAGAAATATGGAATGTGCTGCTTGAGAAGGTGA
>NW_025130036.1:0-1130 GCF_004010195.1 Chiloscyllium plagiosum | reverse complement strand
GCTGCTGCGGAATACACACTTTGGGAATAGACATTGGGGAATAGACACTGGGGAATAGACACTGGGGAATTGACACAGGAATAGACACTGGGGAATAGACACTAGGGAATAGACACTGGGGAATACACACTGCGGAATCGAAACTGGGGAATAGACACTGGGGAGTAGACACTGGGGAGTAGACACTGGAATAGACACTGGGGAGTAGACACTGGGAAATACACACTGGGAAATTGACAGTGGGAATAAACACTGGTGAATAGACACTGGGGAATACACACTGGGGAATTGACAGTGGGAATAAACACTGGTGAATAGACACTGGGGAATAGACACTGGGGAATAGATACTGGGAAATATACACTGGGGACTATACACTGAGGAATATACACTGGAGAGTAGATACTGGGAAATACACACTGGGAATGGACACTGGGAAGTAGGCACTGGAGAATACACCCTGGGGGTTGCACACTGGGGAATACACACTGGGGAATAGACACTGGGGAACAGACACTGCGGGATAGACATTGCAGAATAGACACTGGGGAATATACACTAGGGAATACACATTGCGGAATACACACTGGGGGATAGACACTGGGGAATACACACTGAGGATACACGGTGGGGAATAGACACTGGAATAGACACTGGGGAATAGATACTGGGAAATATGCACTGGGGAATACACACTGAGGAATATAGACTGGGGAGTAGACACTGGGAAATACACACTGGGAATATACACTGGGAAGTAGACACAGGAGAATACACACTGGGGGTTGCACACTGCGGAATAGACACTGAGGAATACACACTGGATAATAGACACTGGGGAATAGACACTGCGGAATCGAAACTGGGGAATACACACTGGGGAATACACAGTGGGGAATAGATACTGGGGAGTAGACACTGGGAAATACACACTGGGAATAGACACTGGGAAGTAGACATTGGGGAATAGGCACTGGGGAATACACACTGGGGAATAGACAGTGGGGAATAAACACTGGGGAATAGACATTGGGGATTAGACACTGGGAAATACATACTGGGGAATAGACACTGGGGAATAGACACTGGGGAATTGACACAGGAATAGACACTGAGGAATAGACTCTGAG
>NW_025130035.1:0-1130 GCF_004010195.1 Chiloscyllium plagiosum | reverse complement strand
TCATTATTGTCATAGTTGTCGAAATTGTGCTTACGAAACCTGGATGTTTTTCATGTCTTGCTGCATTTGAACATTGTCTCTTTGAGGAATGGTATAATCAGTGAACATTCATACGTCTGACCTTATGATGGAGAGAAGGTTATTGCAGCAGCTGAAAATGGTTCAGCTCCGGAATCTCTCTTCCCTGAGGAATGGTTGCAGAACTGTCCCGGAATTCCCATTACTGACAATGGCCACATCTTATTTCGTTGTTGTTCTTGGTAATTCCAACCAGGACAGTGCTTCCCCCAGATTCTGATTAACTGTGATTTTACTTGGTCTTATATTGTCAACTATTGTTTGATGGTGCTTTTTTGTTAAGAGTAATTACTCTCGCTGCCACTTTGGAATTCCATTCCTTTAAACTAAGCTTGCAATCGGGTCAGGATCTGAGTAAGCCTAATGTGACACGAATTAATGACACTGATCAGGTTATTGCTGATTGATCACATTACTGCTGGCACCTTCCTTCACGTTTACAAAGTAGACTGTAAACCGATGCGTCAGTGACTATCTGCGATGCAATGCATGTGCCCTGTTTTTAATTTACAAGGTATACTTGGGCAATTTCTCACAGTGTTGGAGATGCCAGTCTTCTTGCAGGAAGACACAGCTTCCAGTGTATCCTGCCATTTTTTGATATCGTGTGGAGTGAATCAAATTGTCGCTGGGGTCTGTGATGCCAGGGCCTACTGAAGGAGGCCGAAATGGGTCATCTGCTCAGTACTTCTGGCTGAAGATTGTTACAAATGCAGCAGCTTTATTTTTACCTGATGTGCCACGCTCCCACATCGTTGTTGGAGGTTATCCTGCACCTCCAATTCTCACTTTATAGTGTCCGTTATTTTTAGACCACATGTGCCTGGACCACAGAGATAGATCTGAACCATTAATTGTAGGAACAGGGAGCACTGTCCATATCCTGCAACAGAGCTGTCCAACAGCCACAAGATCCAGCAACAATTCTGAGCACTATATTGACTACATACCATTGAACTGATCCCTCTGCCTGGCCGTGTCATGTCAATGGGGCAGAAACTACGAGACAGAGTGGCGAAATTGCCAGGCAAATAGTCCTGTCCACTGATCCA
>NW_025130034.1:0-1130 GCF_004010195.1 Chiloscyllium plagiosum | reverse complement strand
GCTTTTTTCAGAAGCATCAATTAAATGTAGATTCTTATTAAGATCAAAATGTTTTTACAGTATTAACCAGCACAACAAAATAGTTGAAAGTCATGATTTTACTCGCTGAATTTGAACTAATGTTTTGCCAAGTTGGTTGTATTTAGAGACAAGAGAAAACAATGGAGTTATCATAATATGAATCATAAGACTGTGATTTGGTATTCGAACTAACTTTGAACTGCTATCAAGACAATCCGATTCAGGTAATTGACATACCTTTCCCAGGTAATAATATTGGATTAGACTGTCATCAATCATGTCACCATATTAATGTTCATTGGACTTTTCTTGCAATTAAAACCCTTCCCCAGTAAATAACATTGGACTAAACTGCTGTGAATCATGTCACCTTATTATATGTGATTGGTCTTCTCTGGAATTAAGGCTATACTATCTGTTAAAAAGATATAAATAATGTGTAATTTTCGCATGCAATTTCGCCATTTTTTCACGGTACACGGGAGCTATTAACCTCTGTCGTGCTGGACAAATCAACGCCAGACTGCCTTAATTTATTAAACTGGTAACTTTGCTTTAAACAGACCGTACGCCTAGCGATATTTTTGACCGATCCCGAGACGAGAGGGTCTGCAAGGGTGTCGAGGTTTTTGCTCGTACTTGAATCAATACCATTCTGAATGCTTTTCTATCAAATGTTGTAACTGAACTCACATCCACCATTTCCTCGGGAAGTTCATTTCACACACGACACACTCACTGTGGAAAACACTTGTCCCGGTGTCTTTTTTAAATCTTCCTCCTCTCACCTTAAATATATACAACGTAATTTTGAAATCCCTCCTCCAAGGTAAAAGGCACCTATTCTTTTAATGATGTTAGAAATCTCTCTAAGTTTCCCATAACCTCCTTCATTCCAATGGCTAAATCCCAGCCTCTTTAGTCTCTTCTTCAGACACTAAACCTCGATTCCTAACAACATGCAGTGAAATACTTTCTTCTCTCTCTCTAAAATAATGATACCTTGACAATTACAGGACAGGGCACTACTACTGATAATGCCTCAGTGGGAGACACTAGATCAGATCCAGACGAACTTTCCGACCTTATATTTCCAAAGACCTCCACCA
>NW_025130033.1:0-1130 GCF_004010195.1 Chiloscyllium plagiosum | reverse complement strand
GAGCTTGGTTGATATTCCCATGCTAGTGCATCGATGGGAAGAGCCCGTCGAAGCTTTGCCAGATTTTCAGTCGTCCTGCTATCTTTATACACTTTGACCAGATGCCAAATTAATGAAATCAGCTTGAAATCGACCACCACAATATTCCCAGAAGGAGTGACTGCAACTGCCAGTGTGCCTGTCAGCTGCTTGAATGTATCTGCGAAACATTCATGGAATTTTCTCCCTTGTGTGAAATGCCAGTCACCTGTCTCCAATGTTTTGGTTCTCCAAGGTGCAATGAAATGACGTGCAACCTTGGCCATCTCTATCGTCCCGAACCATATGACAATATCGATTTCTGCTTGGTTCTCTTTCTGCTGCCCAAAGAAAGAATTGTGATGAGAGTGCCCTTTTGATGACTCACTATTTTGTGATTACCAGGTCAGCAAACGGGCCACGATAAAACAACTTGAGGATGAGGCAGAGTTACGAAGTCAGTCGAGGTTGACTGAGGGAAAGAGAGAATGTGAGTGGAAGCTTGCGTGGAACATAAAAACATAGAACAAAGAACATTACAGCGCAATAAAGACCATTCGGTCCTCGATGTTGCACCGGCCTGTGAAACCAATCTGAAGCCCATCTCATCTACACTATTTCATTTTCGTCCCTATGTCTCTCCAATGACCATCTAAATGACCTTAAGGTTGGTGAGTCTACTCCTGTTGCGGGCAGGCTGTTCCATGCCCCTGCTACTCTCTGAGTAAAGAAACTATGTCTGACATCCACCCAAAATCTTTCACCCCTCAGTTTAAAGCTATGCCCTCTCGTGCTAGCCATCACCATCCGAGGAAGTAGACTCTCACTGTCCACCCTGTTTAGCCCTCTGATATTTTATAACTCTCAACCTTCTCGCCAACTAAAACAGCCTCAATCTCTCAGCTTTTCCTCATAAAACCATCCTTCCGTACCAGGCAACATCCTGGTAAATCACCTCTGAACGCTTTCCAAAGTTTGCATATCCTTCCTATAATGGGGTGACCAGAACTGTATGCAATACTCCAAGTGCGTCAGCACCAGAATTTTATACAGCTGCAGCATGACCTCATGCTTCTGATACTCAGTTCCTCCATTAATAAAAGCTAATACAC
>NW_025130032.1:0-1130 GCF_004010195.1 Chiloscyllium plagiosum | reverse complement strand
TCGGGCAGCGTGTTATTCGGGCAGTGTGTTATTCGGGCAATGTGTTATTCGGGGAGCGTGTCATTCGGGGAGTGTGTTATGCGAGGAGAGTGTTATTTGGGGAGTGCGTTATTTGGGGAGCGCGTTATTTGGGGAGCGTGTTATTTGGGGAATGTGCTATTCGGGATGTGTGCTATTCGGGCAGCGTGTTATTCGGGGAGTTTGTAATTCAGGGAGAGTGTTATTCGGGGAGAGTGTTATTTGGGGAGAGTGTTATTTGGGGAGCGTGTTATTTGGGGAATGTGCTATTCGTGATGTGTGCTATTCGGGCAGCGTGTTATTCGGGGACCGTGTTTCTTGGGGAGTGTGTTATTTTGGGAGTGTGTTAATTGGGGAGCGTGTTATTTGCGGAGTGTATTATTTGGGTAGAGTATTATTTGGGGAGAGTATTATTTGTGGAGTGTGTTATTTGGGAAGTGTGTTATTTGGGGAGCGTGTTATTTGGGGAGAGTGTTATTTGGGGAGCGTGTTATTTGGGAAGCGTGTTATTTGCGGAGTGTGTTATTTGCGGAGTGTGTTATTTGCGGAGTGTGTTATTTGGGGAATGTGTTATTTGGGGAATGTGTTATTTGTGGAATGTGTTATTCATGGTTTGTTCTATTCGGGATGTGTGTTATTCGGGCAGCATGTAATTCGGTGAGTGTGTTATTTGGAGCGTGTTATTCAGAGAGCGTGTTATTCTGAGAGCGTGTTATTCGGTGAGCGTGTTATTCGGTGAGCGTGTTATTTGGGGAGTGTGTTATTTGGGGAGCGTGTTATTTGGGGAGCGTGTTATTTGGGGAGCGTGTTATTTGGGGAGAGTGTTATTTGGGGAGCGTGTTATTTGGGGCGCGTGTTAATTGCGGAGAATGTTACTTGGGGACCGTGTTATTTGGGAAAGTGTTGTTTGGGGAGAGTGTTATTTGGGGAGTGTGCTATTTGGGGAGCGTGTTATTTGGAGGTTGTGTTATTTGGGGAGCGTGTTATTTTGGAAGCGTGTTATTTGGGGAGCGTGTTATTTTGGCAGTGTGTCACTTGGGGAGCATGTTATTTGGGTAATGTGTGATTTGGGGCGTGTGTTGTTTGGGGGGCGATTTATTTGGGAGTGTGGT
>NW_025130031.1:0-1130 GCF_004010195.1 Chiloscyllium plagiosum | reverse complement strand
TGAGGAAACTGGTGAAATCCGAGTTCATCCCTTATGATTGGAGGGTTCCTAGGCGGAAGATGAGGCGCTCTTCCTCCAACCGTCGATTTGTTGTGGTCTGGCGATGGAGGAGTCTAAAGACCTGCATATCCTTGGTGGAGTGGGAGGGGGAATTGAAATGTTGAGCCACAGGGTGGTTGGGTTGGTTGGTCCGGGTGTCCCAGAGGTGTTCTCTGAAACGCTCCGCAAGTAGCCGGCCTGTCTCCCCAATATAGAGGAAACCACATCGGGTGCAGAGGATGCAATAGATGATGTGTGTGGAGGTGCAGGTGACTCTGTGGCGGATATGGAAGTTTCCTTTGGGGCCTTGGAGGGAGGTGAGGGGGAAGGTGTTAGCGCAAGTCTTGTATCTCCTGCGTTTGCAGGGGAAGGTGCCGGGAGTGGAGGTTGGGTTGGTGGGGGGTGTGGACCTGACGAGGGAGTCACGGAGGGAGTGGTCTTTACGGAACGCTGATAGGGGAGGGGAGGGAAATATATCCGTGGTGGTGGGGTCCGTTTGGAGGTGGCGGAAATGACGGCGGATGATGCGCTGAATATGGAGATTGGTGGGGTGGTAGGTGAGGACCAGTGGGGTTCTGTCCTGGTGGCGGTTGGAGGGGCGGGGCTCAAGGGCGGAGGATCGGGAAGTGGAAGAGATGCGGTGGAGGGCATCGTCGACCACGTTGGGGCGGACCTTCTTCAAGGACCGCAATTTCCCCCCCAACGTGGTCGACGATGCTCCCAGAATTTAGAAAGCGCATAAACTGCCCTCCAAAGCTAAATCTGCTGTCACAGGCTTCACTCTTATTGCATACAGTGACATTTATTGTCCAGTTCTTTAATGTCACAAATGATTTTACAAACAATTTATAAAATACTTTAAAACCTGAAGAAATGTGATGTCAGCCCTTTTTCGAAGTGAATGGAAAGTGTGATGTTTGCTTGACATTTGGCTCTATGTGTCAGGCCGAACTGAACCTTTACCAAGATGTGGGATGTTTCAAAAAGCAAAGATTATGCTCTGAGATTTAAATGTTCAATCAGGTTCAACAAAAATCCTTCCAAAAATTGAGTTTGACTTCAGCTCCTTCAAAGAGACATGCTCTTGGCCT
>NW_025130030.1:0-1130 GCF_004010195.1 Chiloscyllium plagiosum | reverse complement strand
CAGCAATGCTGGAGAAAAGTTTATTTTCAGTTGATAACTTGGAGAACTAATCACTCCTCTCATTGAAGGAAATATTCGCAGAGTCTCAGACACAAAATTAACATCAACAGTTCATTCAAAGATCACTACAGCACTGTTCAGTATTGAGAAAAATTGATAAATAGTCAGAGTCATGTAGTGATACAGCATGGAAACAGACCCTTCGGTCCAACCAGTCCATGTCAGTCCTAATTCCAAACTAAACTAATCCCACCTGTGTGCACTTGGCCCATATCCATCCAAACATTTGATATTCATTTACTTATCCAAACGTCTTCTAAAGGTTGTAAGTATTCACCGCCAGACCATCCCACACACAAACCATTCTCTGTGTAAAAGGTTGTCTCTGATATCTTGATTAAAATTTTTCTCCTCTCATTGGAAAACCGTGTTGAAATCCCCCACCAGAGGGAAAATACACCAATGTCTGGGTCAAAAATTGAAAACAATCCCAGCTCCAAACATTTACAAAATATCACTATGGATCTTCCTCGAATCCAAAAAGATTGTCCGCTTTGATCAATGATTTATAAAATTTACTCGCGTATCTACTGTGATAGACGTTTTCAAACAACTTCTTAAGTGCAAATGGTTCACATCAATCGGATTAAAGTAACATTTCGTGCGCTACCCCCCCCACACACACACACACACACAAAAACAAGTTTGTTGACACGAATTGCTCTGAGGAAGTCTACGATGGATTCTTTCATCAAACAAAATCATTTCCAATGTTGTGAGCGCTCGTCTATCTTCTGTGCAATGGTCTGAATTTTAAGTTGTGTCTGACTGCAGATGAAATTGGCTGATCTGGGTAAAGGTACAGTTTGTGCCTTTCACATTGTGAATGTATATTGCTGACTTTAGTTGAATAAAGAGATGTTGTCCCAGGCATCGTCTGGCACCATTAATTAGACCATTACTTTCCACATCACTAGCCAGACTATCAGGTGGAGTGTATTGATCTCATTGAAACGAATGCTTGGAATATTTCCGGTATGAATCATGTGAATTAGAGTCTCTGAACGAGACATAGAACATAGAACAATACTGCACAAAACAGGCCCTTCGGCCCACGATGTTTTGCCGAC
>NW_025130029.1:0-1130 GCF_004010195.1 Chiloscyllium plagiosum | reverse complement strand
CATCCTGGTAAATTTCCACTGCCCCAGACCAGGTAACATCCTGGTAAATTTCCACTGCCCCAGACCAGGCAACATCCTGGTAAATCCACACTGCCCCAGACCAGGTAACATCCTGGTAAATTTCCACTGCCCCAGACCAGGTAACATCCTGGTAAATTTCCACTGCCCCAGACCAGGCAACATCCTGGTAAATCCCCACTGCCCCAGACCAGGCAACATCCCGGTAAATTTCCACTGCTCCAGACCAGGCAACATCCTGGTAAATCCCCACTGCCCCAGACCAGGCAACATCCTGGTAAATCCCCACTGCCCCAGACCAAGCAACATCTTGGTAAATTTCCCCTGCTCCAGACCAAGGAACATCCTGGTAAATCTCCCCTGCTCCAGATCAGGGAACATCCTGGTAAATCCCCTCTGCTCCAGACCAGGCAACATCCTGGTAAATCTCCCCTGCTCCAGACCAGGCAACATCCTGGTGAATCCCCCCTGCCCCAGACCGGGAAACATCCTGGTAAATCTCCCCTGCCCCAGACCGGGAAACATCCTGGTAAATCTCCCCTGCCCCAGACCAGGCAACATCCTGGTAAATCTCCCCTGCCCCAGACCAGGAAACATCCTGGTAAATCTCCACTACTGCAGACCAGGCAACATCTTGGTAAGTCTCCTCTGCTCCAGACCAGGCAATATCCTGCTCAATCTCCCCTGCTCCACGCCAAACAACTTCCTGGTAAATTCCAATTGCCCCAGACCAGGCTATATCCAGGTAAATCCCCCCTGCTCCAGACCAGACAACATCCTGGTAAATCCCCACTGCTCCAGACCAGGCAACATTCTGGTAAATCCCCACTGCTCCAGACCAGGCACCATCCTGGTAAATCCCCACTGCTCCAGACCGGACAACATCCTGGTTAATCTCCCCTGCTCCAGACCAGGCAACATCCTGGTTAATCTCCCCTCCTCCTGACCAGGTAACATCCTGGTAACTGTCCCCTGGTCCAGACCAGGCAACATCCTGGTAAATCCCCTCTGCTCCAGAACAGACAACATCCTGGTAAATCCCCACTGCACCTGACCAGGCAGCATCTCTGCCTGGTTTGGGAATTGCACTGTCTTGGATTGTAATTCCCTAC
>NW_025130028.1:0-1130 GCF_004010195.1 Chiloscyllium plagiosum | reverse complement strand
TCGTTGAAGAATCCTGCTCCATCACCACTCTCCTTTTCCTTGCTGAATTCCTTGTATTTAGTGTCCCTCCAGGATCTTTCCTTGGCCCTCCTGTTTCTCACCCTACATGCTGCCAGGAGGTGACATCGTCCAAAAGCACCGCGTTAGGTTTCACATGTACACTGATAATGCCCAGCTCTCCCTCCCCATCATCCCTCTCCATTGCTCCACTGATGCTCAGTTATCAAACTGCTTACCACACTCCCATGACTTGATTCGCTACAATTTCCTCCAATGAAACATTGTAATAGGTAAACCCATTGCCTTCAGTTGCTATTACAAATTACTCTCCCTTACCGTTGAGCCACTCCCGCTCACTGGGAACTGTCTGAGGCAGGACTACACTCTTCACAATATTGCTGTTATATCTGACCCCAAGGTGATCTTCTGATCAGACATCCACACAATCACAAACACCGGGATTTCCAATCTCTAAGATGTTGCTCGTCTCCACCTCACCCCAGCTCAATTGCTACTGAAACCCCTTACCCGTGTCGGTGTTGGTTTCAACATGACGAATCCAAATAGTAACTGAAAAATGTGTTGCTGGAAAAGCGCAGCAAGTCAGGCAGCATCCAAGGAGCAGGAGAATCGACGTTTTGGGCATAAGCCCTTCTTCAGGCGTTACAATTACTTTCTCCTAGTTGAATCCAAATAGTACCCTTGATTCCATGACTGACCCAGCATCTAGATCCAGACTCTCCCATGATGGGTCATGTCCTCTCAGTATTTACCCTGTCCCACCTCGACAGAATCCTGTATGTTATAAAGAGATCACATCTCATTCTCCAATATCCAGTGAGTAGAGTTCTAAGCCGTTCAGCCTTTGCTTAAAGGATAATCCATGAGAACCAGGGATCATCCCATTGTATCTTCTCTGAAATGCCTCCAATAAACTGACGCATTTCCTTAAATAAAGGGAGCAAATCTGCTCACATTACTCCAGATGCGATCTCAATCAGACTTTGAACAGTTGCCCTAAGGAATATTCTCCTTACTCTAATATTTCATACTCCTTGAAATCAGGAACAACATTCCTGATTCCCTGATGTAACTATATCGTAGCTTCCTGTGTTTCCTGCACAATTACC
>NW_025130027.1:0-1130 GCF_004010195.1 Chiloscyllium plagiosum | reverse complement strand
TGTCTCTTCTCACTTTCTTGAACAAGAGGACAAATTTTGCTGTCTTCTTGCTCTATTCCTGTAGACAATGGCGATGTAAAGATTCGAACCAATGGTAGTGTAACCTCCTCCCTAACTTCTCAGAGAATCCTACGATTAATCCCTTCTGACCAAGGGGACCTATCTATTTTCACACTTTCCAGAATTGCTAACATGTCCACCTTATGAACCTCAATCCCATCTAGTCTAATAGCTTTTACTCCATATAGGTTTCTACAGCGTTGTCTTTCCATTGTGAATACTGATTCAAATCTTTATTTAGTGCCTGTCCTATCTCCTTGGACTACACACACAACTTCACACTACTGTCCTTGATTGACGCTAATCTTAATTTAGTCATTATTTTATTCCTGACATACTGATAGAAAGCTTGAGGGTTTTCCTGGTTCCTACTTGCCAAAGACTTCTCATGCACTCTCTTGGCTATTCTTATGTTTTTCTTTAAGTCCTTCCAGGATAACTTGCAACTCTCAATCTTCCGAACTGAGCCTTCACGTTTCGTCTTTACATAAGCCTCCTTCTTCCTCTTGAGAAGAGATTCAACTTCTTCAGTAAACCACAGCAGCTTCACTCGACCACTTCCTTCTTTCCTGACATGTATAAACTTATCAAGGACACACAGTAGCTGTTGTTTGAAAAAGCTCCCCATTTGAATTGTGCCCATCCCCTGTAGTTTCCTTCCACATCCTATGCATCCTAAAATCTTTCTTAATCGCAGCATAATTGCATTTCCCCCAGCTATAACTCTTGCCATGCTGTATACACCTGTTCCTTTCCATCGCTAAGATAAGATAACTGAATTGTGGTCACTATCAGCCAAGTGTTCACCTACCTTCAAAGGTAATACCTGGTCTGATTCATTACACAGTACCAAATCCAATTTGGCCTCGTCCCTTGTTGGCCTATCTACATACTGTGTCAGGAAACCATTCTGCACACATTGGACAAAAACTGACCCATATAAAGTAATTGAACTGTATCGTTTCCAGTCAATACTTGGAAAGTTAAAATCATCCATAACAACTACTCTGTTATTTTCGCTTCTATCCAGCATCATTTTTGTAATCCTTACTCTACATCTCTGGAACTTT
>NW_025130026.1:0-1130 GCF_004010195.1 Chiloscyllium plagiosum | reverse complement strand
AGCTGTGATCTTATTGAATGGTGGAGCAGTGATCTCACTGAATGGTGGAGTTAAGATCTGACTGAATGATGGAGCTGTGAATTTATTGAATGGTGGAGCTGTGAATTTATTGAATGGTGGAGCTTTGATTTTATTGAATGGTGGAGATGTGATCTTATTGAATGGTGGAGATGTGATCTTATTGAATGGTGGAGCTTGATCTTATTGAATGGTGGAGCTGTAACATTATTGAATGGTGGAGCTGTGAATTTATTGAATGGTGTAGCTGTGATCTTATGAAATGGTGGAGCTGTGATTTTACTGAATGGTGGAGCTGTCATCTGATTGAATGGTGGAGCGTGATCTTATTGAATGGTGGAGCTTGATGTTATTGAACGGTGGAGCTGTGATCTTATTGAATGATGGAGCAGTGATCTTATTGAATGTGGGAGCTGTGATCTTACTGAATGGTGGAGCTGTGATCTTACTGAATGGTGGACCTGTGAGTTTATTGAAAGGTGGAGTAGTGAGCTTATTGAATAGTGGAGATGTGATCTCATTGAATGGTGGAGCTTGATCTTATTGACTGGTGGAGCTGTAAATTATTAAATGGTATATCTCTGAGCTTATTGAATGGTGGAGCTTGATCTTATTGAATGGTAGAGCTGTGATCTTATTGAATGGGGGAGCTGTGATCTTATTGAATGGTGGAGCTGTGACCTTATTGAATGGTGGAGCTGTGATATTACTGAATGGCGGAGCTGTGATCTCCTTGAATGGTGGAGATGTGATCTTATTGAATGGTGGAGTAGTGAGCTTATTGAATAGTGGAGATGTGATCTCATTGAATGGTGGAGATGTGATCTCATTGAATGGTGGAGCTGTGATCTTATTGAATGGTGGAGCTCTGAGCTTATTGAATGGGGGAGCTGTGATCTTATTGAATGGTGGAGCTCTGAGCTTATTGAATGGTGGAGCTGTGATGTTATTGAATGGTGGAGCTGTGATCTTACTGAATGGTGGAGCTGTGATCTTACTGAATGGTGGAGCTGTGATCTTACCGAATGGTGGAGCTTGATCTTATTGAATGGTGAAGCTGTGATCTTCCTGAATGGTGGAGCTGTGATCTTCCTGAATGGTGGAGCTGTGAT
>NW_025130025.1:0-1130 GCF_004010195.1 Chiloscyllium plagiosum | reverse complement strand
TCTGACTGGGGTTGGAGGTTGTCACTGTTTCCTATTCTAGTCCCACTCCTTCACTACTCATATCACATTTTAAATGTGACCAGGTTGGTGATATGGCCGATGATAAAATTCTTAGACTGGGTCTGGTTCAGTGATAAGAACAAATCAAGCAGATTTCTTGAGTCAGACACAAGTAACTAATATAACTAACGGAGGAGCATGGTGGATCTGTGTTTCGCACTGCTGCCTCACATCATCAAGGAGCTGGGTTCAATTCCAACCTCGAGGGTCCTGTATGTGGAGTTTGAACATTCTCCCTGTGTCTGTGTGGGTTTCCTCCCAGTGTTCCAGTTTCCTTCCACAGTCCAAAAATGTGCAGCCTAGAGTGGATTGGCCATGCTAATGTGCCCATAGTGCCCAGGGATGTGTATGTTAGGGGAGTTAGTCATGCGAAATGCAGGGTTACATGGATAGGATGGGGGGCAAGTTTGGTTGGAATGCTGTTCGCTGGCTCAGTGTGGATTTGATGGGCAAAATGCCCTGCCTCCACACGGTTGAGGTTCTATAACAATATCAAGAAGTTTGGACTATGCAAATACCCAGTGGATATCTACCTGATACACTCTGCTGAAGATCTTGTATGTTTCAGTAAGATCACCTCTCTTTCTATGAGTAACCATAATATAAGGCCTTCATCCCTGGAATACATGAAGTGAAACATCTATGAACTGCTTCCAATGTAATTATATCCAATCTCAGGGAAGTAGACAAAAAATAGCCTCACACCCCAGGTGAGGCTTTTTTTTTTGTTTTCTCAGCACTATGAGTTTTTGGAACTCTCTTCCCCGCAGACCATTGGAGGCAGGGATATTGAATATTTTTGAGGCATAGACAAAAGATTCATAAGTAACAATGTAGTCAAGGATTATCAGGGAATGGGCTGGAATGTGCAGCATGGGGAAATGTTGACAGTGGTACAAAATGGCACTGCTTCAGAACATCCGGCAAAAGAAATGGTAATCTAGAAAACATTTTAAAATGCTAACAGTGATAGAACAGAGTTCCAACGACCACAGAGCTGCTCTGTCATTAGAGAGAAACCACTTGTGGTCGTTTAAACTGAGGGTCACCACACCTCGGGTGATGGGTTA
>NW_025130024.1:736-1130 GCF_004010195.1 Chiloscyllium plagiosum | reverse complement strand
TTTAAGAGAATTATTATCTGAAAGATAGAATCCGAAGATAAAAATGGAGACCACGGCAGTTCTGTGCAGAGGAGAAATGGGCCGATGTGCCCAAGATTGTGTTGACGGTAGCACACAGAAGGAGGTGTTCCAAGTCGCACATTAACTACTTGTAAATGGTGAACCCCGGGGCATGAAAGACTCGGGTGAAGTGCAAAACCATTTTATTTTCGCCTGGAATGTGGGAGGATGTGGTCAAACTTTGCTGTAAGTGTCCAATGCTAGGTAAGCCGCAGGTGGTAATAAAACCAACAACCTTCATTTTTTGCAATTATCACAATTGAACGACCTTTCATGCGGGTTGTAATTGTTTGCAGAGGTGCCATCTGAACAACTACAAGAGGGAACTAATACT
>NW_025130024.1:0-661 GCF_004010195.1 Chiloscyllium plagiosum | reverse complement strand
CGATTCGTGCACAGACCCTTCATCTGGTGTCTACCAGATATCTGCAGGCAATTCCATTATGGAGTATCAAGGCAAAAAGTTTAGTAGAGGAGTTAGTAGCTTTCTCCACACGGTCTGGTCTATCCCGAGAGATTCATTCCAATAAATGGTCGAAATGTACACCCCAGCCATTTACGGTGGTCATGGAGAGCTGACGTTTACAGCAGCACTTTAAAGCCAGTGCGTATCTCCAGAATCCCAGGGAGCTTTAGTTCCTTGAAGTCCTTGATGATCATTTTTAGAGTATACTGTTAGGATTAAGAGAATAATTCGGATAAAGGTACACCATTCATATTCGTTGCCATGACAGACTACCCACATTAATCTACTCAGTTCACTCCCTTCGAGTTAATATTCGGGTATGACGTGAGAAGCGGTTTGAATTTAAGTAAAGAAAAATTGACGGGACCAAAGCAAGAGATTTTAAACTTTGATTATGTGTCGGAGGTGAGCGAGAGATTAAATCGAATAGGTGAGTTACCTAAACAGCACGTAAAGAGGGCACACCATAGAATGACGCATTTGTCAGATAAAATCACTGAGCATTGGATTTTTTTCCCGAGGGGATGACGTGATAGTACTGGAACTCGTCATAGGAGATCCATTCAAAGCCAGGTTTAGT
>NW_025130023.1:0-1130 GCF_004010195.1 Chiloscyllium plagiosum | reverse complement strand
CCCTCTGCTAATGAACGCTAATACACCATAGACATTCTTACAAGCTCTATCCACCTGAGTGGCAACTTTCAAAGATCTATGAACATACACCCCAAGATCCCTCTGCTCCTCCACTTTACTCAGAACCCTACCGTTAACCCTGTATTCCGCATTCTTATTTGTCCTTCCAAAATGGACAATCTCACACTTGACAGGGTTGAACTCCATCTGACACTCCTCAGCCCAGCTGTGCATCATATCCAAGTCCCTTTGCAGCTGACAACAGCCCCCTCACTATCCACAACTCCACCAATCTTCGTACCATCTGCAAATTTACTGACCCGCCCTTCTTCCAAGTCATTAATAAAAATTACAAACAGCAGAGGACCCAGAACTGATCCCTGCGGAACTCCACTTGTAACTGGGCTCTAGGCTAAATATTTACCATCTACCACCACTCTCTGCCTTCGACCGGTTAGCCAGTTTTCCACCCTACTGGCCAAATGTCCCTCTATCCCATGCATCCTGACATTCCGCATGAGCCTCCCATGGGGAAGTTTATCAAATGCCTTACTAAAATCCATGTACACTACATCCACTGCTCTTCCCTCATCCACATGCTTGGTCACCTCCTCAAATAATTCAATAATACTTGTAAGGCAATACCCACCCCTTATAAATCCGTGCTAGTTGTCCCTAATCAAGCAGTGTCTTTCCAGATACTCATAAATCCTATCCTTTAGTACCCTTTCCATTACTTTGCCTACCACCGAAGTAAGACTAACTGGCCTGTAATTCCCGGGGTTATCCCTATTCCCTTTTTTGAACAGGGGCACAACATTCGCCACTCTCCAGTCCCCTGGTACCATCCCCGTTGACAGTGAAGACGAAAAGATCATTGCCAACGGCTCTGCAATTTTCTCTCTTGCTTCCCAAATAATCCTAGTATATATCCTGTCAGGCCCGGGAGACTTGTGTATCCTCAGTTTTGAAAAATGCCCAACACATCTTCCTTCCTAACAAGTAACTCTTCCAGCTTACCAGTTCGTTTCACACTCTCCTCTTCAACAATACGGTCCCTCTCATTTGTAAATACTGAAGAAAAGTATTCATTCAATACCTCTCCTATCTTTTCCGACTCAATACACAGT
>NW_025130022.1:0-1130 GCF_004010195.1 Chiloscyllium plagiosum | reverse complement strand
TCGGGTGGTGAGGGAATGGCGGTGGGGGAGGCCAAGGACCTGCATGTATTCAGCAGAATGTGAGGGGGAGTGGAAATGTTCAGTCACGGGGCGGTGGGGTAGATTGGTGCGGGTGTCCTGGAGATGGTAACTAAAGCTCTCTGTGAGAAGGCATCCAGTCCCCCCAATGTAAAGGAGACCACATCAGGAGCAAGAAATACAACAAATCACATTGGTGGATGTGCAGGTGAAACTTTGATGGACGTGGAAGACTCCTTTGGGGCCTTGGATGAAGGTGAGGGGGGAAGGTGTGGGCACAGGTTTTGCAATTCCTGCGGTGCCAGGAGGGGACGGTGGGTTGTTGGGAGTGCGTGGACCTGACCAGATAGTCATGGATGGAACAGTCTTTGTCAAAGTGGATCGGGGTGGGGAGGGAAATGTATCCCTGGTGGTGGGGTCCGTTTGAAGGTGGATGCACTCCCGATGTGGTCTCCTTTACACTGGGGAGATTGGACGCCTTGTCGCAGAGCGCATTAGGGAACATCTCCGGGACACCCACACCCCCACTGCCCCATGGCCAAACATTTCAACTCTCTCCCACACTCTGCCAAGGACATGCAGGTCCTTGGCCCCCTCCACCACCACCTGATGCCTGGAGGAAGAACGCCTCATCTTCCGCCTTGGAACACTTCAACCACAGGGCATCAATGTGGACTTCTCCAATTTCCTCACTTTCCCTCCCCCCACCTCACCCCAGTTCCAACCTGCCAGCTCAGCACCATCCTCATGACCTGTCCTTCCTGCCAATCTTCTTTCCCATGTATCCGCTCTACCCTCCACTCCGACTAGTCACCTTCGTCCCCACCTCCATCCACCTTTCAGCTATCTTCTCCCCAGCCTCACCCCCTCCCATTTATCTCTCCACCCCGGAAGCTTCCAGCCTCATTCCTGATGAAGGGCTTTTGCCCAAAACGTCGATTTTCCTGCTCCTCGGATGCTGCCTGACCTGCTGTGCTTTTCCAGCGCCACCCTAATCTTGACTCTGATCTCCAGCATCTGCAGTCCTCACTTTCGCCTTATGAGGAAAGGCTGAGGGACCTGTGGCTGTATTCGTTAGTGAGAAGAAGCTTAAGAGATGACTTAATAGAATC
>NW_025130021.1:0-1130 GCF_004010195.1 Chiloscyllium plagiosum | reverse complement strand
AACACAGCACACATACAGCATGATATTGTATAGAAACCGCACACACAGCATGATATTGTACAGACGCAGCACATATATAGCATGATATAGTATAGACGCAGCACACACACAGCATGATATTGTATAGACACAGCACACATACAGCATGATATAGTATAGACACAGCACACACACAGCATGATATATTATAGACACAGCAGACATACAGCATGATATTGTATAGACACAGCACACACACAGCATGCTATTGTACAGACGCAGTACGTATATAGCATGATATAGTATAGACGGAGCACACACACAGCATGATATTGCATAGACACAGAACACATACAGCATGATATTGTATAGACACAGCACACAACAGCATGATATTGTATAGACGCTGCACATTTATAGCATGATATAGTATACACCCAGCACAAATACAGCATGATATGGTATAGACACAGCACACACACAGCATGATATTCTATAGACACAGCACACATACAGCATGATGTTGTATAGACACAGCACACACACAGCATGATAATGTATAGACACAGCACATATATAGCATGATATAATATGGACGCAGCACACATACAGCATTATATTGTATAGACACAGCACACACAGCATGATTTTGTATAGACACAGCACACACACAGCATGATATAGTGTAGACACAGCACACACACAGCATGATATTGTATAGAGAAAGCACACACACAGTTGATATTGTATAGACGCAGCACACACACAGCATGATATTGTATAGACGCAGCACACATACAGCATGACATTGTATATGCACAGCACACACACAGCATGATATTGTATAGACACAGCACACACACAGCATTATATTGTACAGACACAGCACATATATAGCATGATATAGTATAGACGCAGCACACATACAGCATGATATTGTATAGACACAGCACACACAGCATGATATTGTATAGACACAGCACATATATAGCATGATATTATATAGACACAGCACACACATAGCATGATATTGTATAGAAACAGCACATATATAGCATGATATAGTATAGACGCAGAACACATACAGCATGATATTGTACAGACACAGCACATATATAGCATGATATTGAATAGACACAGCACACACACAG
>NW_025130020.1:0-1130 GCF_004010195.1 Chiloscyllium plagiosum | reverse complement strand
TGGTTATTAGTGGAGAGGAAATGAGCGCAAGGAGCAGCATGTTAAATTCATGCACAGGACTATTCTCTGAAGACAGATTGGCAGGAGATAAAGACACAAATATGGAACCATCCTGCTCAGGATAAATATAGCTATGGCCTTGGATATTTAGGATTAAGAGGTAAGATAAGGCAGGATTCAATCAAAATTGAGGGAAAATATTGCAGTGACGAAGCCTTCGAACTTCAAACACCTTTTGAAACGGAGATAGTGAAAACATCGTAAAGACATTTCAAAGCATTTTCGATTGTGATAATGATGTGCTTTGCTGTGTACTTCAAGACCAATATTGCAAGAATTGAGCGAGAATCCACCTGGCATGATCCCTTTGTGTTGTAGATTCGGTATAGCACTGGATCTGTAGTCGAGGGACTGAAATATCTGGGGGCTTTCTGCACATGTTCTCAGGGAAGAAGGGAATTATGGTATCAATCACGATCATAGATTTCGATCGCATTTGATGCTACTTTGGTCTCTTCTCTGAGAAACCCGTTTCTGCAAATTTCACATTTCCATCAGGTTAGCCCCGAAACAAATCATTACATGAATTGATCCAAACATTTATTCGAGGGTATGTTAGAAGAACCGATGCTCAAGGACAGTGTTTCATGCTGGTCAATGTCAATTTTCCGACAAAGTAATAGATTTGGAAAACAAAATGCACCAGACAGCAAATGAGATCCGATAGTTCCATAATCTATGCACATTGATTATTTTTGCTTTCCTGATAAAATACATTCTGAACGTTTTAGGCATTGCATGTAATTATGGAAAATCGCATTAAATCTTCTATTTAATTCTCAGGTGCTCACTGAAATTGAAGGAATATGAAAGGGAGTAAAATTTAAAATTAAATGCTCGTTCCTGGTTGCTTGCATAATTTTCCATTCAGTGTGAAGAAATATTTCACCCCATTCTTCAGCTCCTCCCTGAACTTCCTCTGCGTTAGTCCGTAGATACAAGTATTGCTGCTAGAACTGAGGAGCTGCAACATGAACCCAACCTGCTGTAGAATATATGTCGAGTTGTTGTAATATTTATCAGTATAATTAAAGTTAATCACTGGCCAGTTTACCGAATACACAACATAT
>NW_025130019.1:0-1130 GCF_004010195.1 Chiloscyllium plagiosum | reverse complement strand
TCCTGTATTATTTTCCTGTAATAAAGTTTTACATTCCAGTTTTATAGCATTGTTGATGTGTTTTAGTTCTCAGTTTCCGTTTTTTATTATAACACTATTGTATCACTTGCTGCGTACAAATTTTCCTGTATTTTTTTCTATTACCACAGCAGTTACTCCCCTTTTGTGTTTCTTCATGGACAAAGTGAACATTTACTTATCTTTCACAATGCACACCCCCTTAACAGTGATTTTAAAAAATAAACTTTTGTTCCCACAGGCTTAATCATTAATCCCGCCAAAATCAGGTTTTAAACTACCAACATTCCAATTTTATCACACTCTTAATATTCTTCTGTCTTCTTCCAATAGACTCAGTGTTCAAAATCTTTTTAGTTGTACTTTTGTCAACTTAAATGTAATCTGCAACTTTTCTGATACTTTTCTGAAAATTCTAACCCTTTATTTATATAGCTGTGTCTTACAAAGAGACCGTAATGATCAATTTAAGAATAAGTATTATTTTTCCCTCTATCCCTTCAGTATTTTGTTTTAGTCTTTATGTTGGTGTTTCTTCCCTTGCCCATTGGCTGTTCTGTTGCTCATGTATTTTTGAATTGCTCCCACAGATCCTTCTTCCATAAGGGGTCCATCATTTTCCAGTGTGACTAGCTATTACTCTCTTCTTAGCTTATACAGAGGAACCTCGATTATCCAGATACCAATTATCTGAAAATTGGATTATCCGAAGGAGATCTCAACAGAAAAGATGTATGTCCAACAATGATCGCTTCTTTTGTTTACAGTGATTAAAAGTGCTGCCGAGAACAGTCCTGGACTGATGGGAGCACAGGCACCGTCTCTAAATGACTGACCTCCCACCCTCTCTTCTCTTCCCACACTTTCCCTGGAGTTGTACACAGGTGTGTACCCTAACCACCCTCCTTCCCCAGATAATCTCTACAACATTGTCCTTTACAGGGCAAAGGTGGAACCTGTCAAAAAGCTGCAGTAAAAAGTGTGTGTGTGTGAGCTATTTGGAGACTCACCCCCCAAAAGGCAGTAGCAGCAGCAGTCTTGTTGTTGGTGTCCAGTCTGGCTGTCCCAGAGAGGGGGGGGGGGAGCGGTGAATGGGGGGACACCCAGGGGTT
>NW_025130018.1:0-1130 GCF_004010195.1 Chiloscyllium plagiosum | reverse complement strand
GCGTCGCTCGTATTAAGATCCGCCCCGAGATCTGAGTCATGTTGAAACTGAAATGGAGGAATCGGCAAGCTCCGTTAAAATGTAATCATTTCAAGCCGGTGTAAGCAACACGACGTCATTGGGGTACACAGCGTGGAAACAGATACTTCGGTGTATCTCGTCCATGCTCACCTCATAGCCAAAATTCAACAAGTCCCATTCCCCAGCATTTGGCCCCAAACCCACTAAACCCATCCTATCCAGAAACTCATCCGATTACCTTTGCAATTTTCACTAGAGCTGCAACTGCCTCACTTTCCCACCCACCCTCCCCGTTTACATGTTCGTGCTCGTCAGTGATTTGAAGAAAACCAAATGGATGCGATGTCATTCTGTAGCCTCTCTGTGTATTCCTCCGTTTCAGTTCCAACATGGCGTAGATCACGGGGCGCACCTTAATACTAGCGATGCTATGAAAGCACCCCTGTTACCTCAGTGTGGTAACAGGCCACTTGTTTGAAAAAAATGACCCTCTAAAGAATAACTCGCCCAGACACTTTTCCCGATCATATTTCTTCACATTTACTGCTGACAAATAGACATTTTCCTGAACACAATGTGCAATTTAGCATGGCCAGCTCACCTCACCTGCACATCTTTGAATTGTGGAGGACACCACAGCAAAGTCACATAGAATTGGGGTGAACGTGCAAACTCCCCACAGTCACCCGATGAGGAAATCAAACCGATGTCCCTGGCGCTGAGAGGATGCATTGCTAACCATTGTAATCTTATGCAATAAGTAAAATCAGTGAAAGATTCGAAAAAAACAAGTTTCAAATGAATACTCTCCGATATTGTCAAAGCATGTAAATCTTGCATTCAATACGAATAGGTGTATGGAAAGCAAAAAAAAACAAAATCCCGCCAATTCATGAATGAACAATAATTAAAAATTTAATTTAATCAAAGGTCATAACAATATTTCGACGAATTGCAACTTTTAATAACTAATATAGGTAATTAGCTGACTAATGAATAATTGGAAGTGGCATATATTTACTTAACGCTGAAGAAAGCGACTTGATTTTCCGTTGTTACACAGCAGAATAACAATGTGTGTGTATGTGTATGTTCGAAATGTTTGAATC
>NW_025130017.1:0-1130 GCF_004010195.1 Chiloscyllium plagiosum | reverse complement strand
ACAGGTAGCCACAATGTCTTGGTTACTATCTCTACCCACTGTGCCCTTCTGTGTTTCAGATCCATGGCTCACCCTGGTGAAGTTAGCAGGAAATATTGAAATATTGGTTAGCAAGGCATTGGAAGTTTGGGCTTCATTAGTAGAAAGATTGAGTACAAAGACAGGAGGTTTTGCTGAATGTATATGAAGCTCTGGTTTAGCTCCAACTAGACTATTGTTTACTACACTTCAGTGTCCTTAGAGTAAACAGGAGATGTATCAGAAAGACTCGAGTTATGGGGGATATACTTACAAGATCAATGTGAAATGTCTAGGGTTCTCCTTGAGCAAAGAAGGTTGAGCAGAGTTTTGATATTAGGTATACATGATTATCTTTGGCTTAGATAATATAGACAAGGATTTTTAAAAAAAGAAACTTTGCCATGATTATACAGGGACTAGAGGAATCTGATTGAACATTTTGGGCAAGATGAACAGCAGAAATATGCGAAGGAACTTTTTTTTATGCAACTAGTGTTAAACAACTGCCCATGCTGTGGTGAATACAGAAACAATCAATGATTTCAAAAAGATATTGGTTGTGCCCTTGAAGGCAAAAAAACTTGTAGGATGAGAGACATAAAGTGTAAGAGTGGGATTGATTGGATTGCTTCCATGGATGTTGGCATGGACACCTTTAGTTTTCCTAACTGACTTTATAACTCTAAAGCCATTTTGACACTGACAACATGCTGCTTTAGGTAGAGCGAGAATGAAAGGGATAAAATTCATACACCATTCAAACACAGTTTTATGTTATCGCCATCTATCTGGTTCAACAGGGGTTAGGAGATACCTGAAGAATGTGGATATTTGAGATGGAATAAGATGTTCGTGTAACAATGCAGTACAATCAATTGTGATTGTGTAATATAATGAAGTTACGTGTGTAGAATCATGTAGTTGCACTAGTCCTGGACTACTGGAAATAATGTAATCTTCTGTCTCAGAACTACAAGTACATCACTGAGTTAAAGCTGACCCCTATGACAAATGAGACTGAAGTCATAGAGTCATAGAGATGTACAGCATGGAAACAGACTCTACGATCTAACTTGTCCATGCTGACCAGATATCCCAATCCAATCTAG
>NW_025130016.1:0-1129 GCF_004010195.1 Chiloscyllium plagiosum | reverse complement strand
GGTGCAGATGTATGGGCCAAAGGATATTATTGTACTAGACACTTCCATGGCCAGCTTCGAGGAGGTCATTTTGTCAAGTAACAGGACATTCTTTACAAAATGTCCCTCGGCGAGGAAGGGGTCGAAGCTCCTCTCCCCTGATCTTTCTGTCAGTCATGGTATTCATTGGGACATTTCAATTGGTAATAACTGTTGCGTTGCATATTTGTGGAATCAGTCTATATGATAATGAGGACAACGAGACCGTGATGTTTCGTTACCCAGCAGAGAGCAGCCCTTGCAGCTCACATTCCCTGGCTCAGCTTTTGAAATAAAGATTACTTTCTCGATGTGCCTGTGTTTGTATCAAACAGCTCATTGACATTGGGACTCGACGTTCAGAGGAAGCTAGAGGTGTGACAGCGACAGAAAAAGAACAAGACGAGGCATGAAAGTGTTTAGAGTTTGCCGTGTGTCCGTTGTTTTTCGGGAGGAATGTCTGCTGGGAGCTAACCTGTCAGGTCCCAGGAGCCAGAGGGCTTGGTGTGGTGGGATTTGTGTTATTGAAAGTTTCACATGAGAAGGGACCATTTCAGCTCAGTATCCATTTACTATCGCGGCTCACAGCAACGGTGCACATTTTCCGGCGAAGTGCCTTGCCACTCAGGTGGATAGAGCTTGTAAGAAGGCCTATGGTGTATTAGCGTTCATTAGCAGAGGGATTGAATTCAAGAGTCGTGAAGTGATGTTGCAACTGTACAGGGCTTAGGTTCGGCCACATTTGGAGTACTGTGTGCAGTTCTGGTCGCCTCACTTTAGGAAAGATGTGGAAGCTTTGGAGAGGGTGCAGAAAAGATTTACCAGGATGTTGCCTGGAATAGAGAATAGGTCGTACGAGGATAGGTTGAGAGTGCTAGGCCTTTTCTCGTTGGAACGGCGGAGGATGAGGGGTGACTTGATAGAGGTTCATAAGATGCTCAGAGGAATAGATAGAGTAGACAGTCAGAAACTTTTTCCCGGGTACAACAGAGTGTTACAATGGGACGTAAATTTAAGGTGAATGATGGAAGGTATGGGGAGATGTCAGGGTGGGTTCTTTACCCAGAGAGTGGTCGGTGCATGGAATGCACTGCCTGTGGGAGTGGTAGAG
>NW_025130015.1:0-1129 GCF_004010195.1 Chiloscyllium plagiosum | reverse complement strand
GCAGAGAGTGGTGCGTGTATGGAATGAGCTGCCAGAGGAAATGGTGGTGGCTGGTACAATTGCAACATTTAAAAGCCATGATGTGGAGGAGCCAGTGTTGGACTGGAGTGGACAAAGTTAAAAATCACATTACACCAGGTTACAGTCCAATAGGTTTATTTGAAAGCACTAGCTTTGGAAGCGCTGCTCCTTCATCAGCTGGTTGTGGAGTATAAGATCATAAGACACAGAATTTATAGCAAAAGATCACAGTCATGCAACTGAAACAATACACTAACAAACCTAGATTGCTGTTAAATCTTTCATCTTTTAGAATGGGTTGCAGGTTTCGGATCTTTAATATGTAAATCCCAGAACTCCTTTCAAGATCATGTGTCATACAGTGATATACTGAACAAACCTGGATTGTTAAGTCTTTCATCTTTTAAGTCACCTTCTCAAGATAACTTAAGTTTTATAACAACTTAAAAGAAATTCTGGGATTTACATATTAATGAACCGAAACCTGCATTCTAAAAGATGAGAGACTTAATAATCCAGGCATTTAGGAGTGAGTGAGGACTGCAGATGCTGGAGATCAGAGTTGAAAAGTGTGATGCACACTGGAAAAGCACAGCAGGTCAGGCAGCATCTGAGGAGCAGGCATAATCCCTTCATCAGGAGGGGGGGTGGGGACATTGTAGCTTGGAAGGCGACAGGTAGAAGCAGGTGAGGGGTTATAGTGATAGGTCAGAGGGAAGGTGGAGTGGATAGGAAGGAAGATGGACTGGTGGAACAGTTCAAGAAGACAGTGCCAAGTTGGAGGGAGGGGAGATGAGGAAACTGATGAAATCAACATTGATGCCATTGGAAGATGCAGCTTTCTTCCTCCAGGCGTCAGGTGGCTAGGATTTGGTGGTGGAGAAGGCTCAGGATTTGCATGTCCTTGGAGGAGTGGGAGGGGGATTTGAAGTGTTCGGTCACAGGGCAGTTGGGTTGTTTAGTCCGTGTGTCCCAGAGATATTCTCTGAAACATTCTGCAAGTTGGTGTCCTGTCTCCCCAATCTCTCCACAATGGATGTAGATGAGGTGTTTGGATGTGCAGGAAAATCTCTGCCGGATCTGGAAGGGTCCTTTGGGGCCTTGGATG
>NW_025130014.1:925-1129 GCF_004010195.1 Chiloscyllium plagiosum | reverse complement strand
ATTGAGGGAGCACTTTCAGAGGTATTGAGGGAGCACTTTTAGAGGTATTGAGGGTGAACTATCTGAGGTATTGTGGGAGCACTTTCTGAGGTATTGAGGGAGCACCTTCTGAGGTATTGAGGGAGCACTTTCTGAGGTACTGAGGAAGCACTATCTGAGGTACTGAGGGAGCACTATCTGAGGTACTGAGGGAGAACTATCTGA
>NW_025130014.1:0-887 GCF_004010195.1 Chiloscyllium plagiosum | reverse complement strand
TTCTGAGGTACTGAGGGAGAACTATCTATGGTACTGAGGGAGCACTTTCTGAGTTACTGAGGGGGGACTATCTGAGGAACTGTGGGAGAACTGTCTGAGGTACTGAGTGAGCACTTTCTGAGGTATTGAGGGAGCACTACCTGAGGTATTGAGGAAGCACTTTCTGAGTATGGAGGGTGTACTTCCTGAGGTACTGAGGGAGAACTATCTGAGGTACTGAGGGAGCACTTTCTGAGGTATTGAGGGAGCATTATCTGAGGTACTGAGGGAGTATTTTCTGAGGTATTTAGGGAGCAGTTTCTGAGGTGCTGAGTGAGAACTATCCGAGGTACTGGAGGAGCACTTTCTGAGGTATTGAGGGAGCACTTTCTGACATACTGAGGAAGCACTAGCTGAGGTTCTGAGTGAGTAATATCTGAGGTACTAAGGGAGCACTTTCTGAGGTACTGAGGGAGAACTATCTGTGGTATTGAGGGAAAACTGTCTGAGGCATTGAGGGAGAAATATCTGAGGTATTGAGGGAGCACTTTCAGAGGTATTGAGGGAGAACTATCTGAGGTACTGAGGGAGCACTTTCTGAGGTACTGTGGGAGTATTATCTGAGGCATAGACAGAACTATCTGAGGTATTGAGGGTGCACTTTCAGTGGTATTGAGGGAGAACTATCTGAGGTATTGAGGCAGCACTTTCTGAGGTATTGAGGTAGCACTTTCTGAGGTACTGAGGGAGCACTTTCTGAAGTATTAAGGGAGCACTATCTGAGGCATTGAGGGAGCAATATCTGAGGTACTGAGGGAGCAATTTCTGAGGTATTTAGGGAGCAGTTTCTGAGGTGCTGAGGAAGCACTAGCTGAAGTTCTGAGTGAGTAATATCTGAGGTACTAAGG
>NW_025130013.1:0-1129 GCF_004010195.1 Chiloscyllium plagiosum | reverse complement strand
TGCTTCACAATGAACTATGTTGGCTAAAGTTAAGGCACTGTTACTTTTTACATTACACCACTGCCAATTAGTTTGTAGGACGGACCATCTAACCATTGTATTATTTTTTATTGGATTTCTTTGAGGGATAAATGTTTCTCACAGGAAGACTGGATAGTTTCTTAATTTTTGTTGAAAGGTGCCATTGAATCTGATGCCTATCGAAACAGACAGCTTGAATTCATGCGCAATGCAACTTTTCAAACTGTAACCTGGTTGTTTTAGTGAAATTTTGAACCAAGGTATAATTTTATTTAAAGATGTGTGCACAAAGAATACCATGGTACTATTTCAATTGTTTTGGCATATTGCAAGTATTAGCCACTAAAGTTATCCCTTGGCTAAGAGCACGGTGGCTCAGTGGTTCGCATCGCTACCTCCGCACCAGAGAATCTGGTTCGATTCCAGCTTCAGGCGACTGTCTGTGTGGAGTTTGCACATTCTCTTCGTGTCTTCGTGGGATTACTACGGGTGCTCCAGTTACCTCCCACAATCAAAAGATGTGCATCTAAGGTGAATTGGCCATGCGAAATTGCCCAGAATATTTAGGGATGTGTAGGATAGATGCACTAGTCCGGGGAAAAATGTAGGGGAATGGTCAGGGTGAGTTACTCTGCAGAGGATCGGTTGGGACAAAGTTGTTGGCTGTTTCCGCACTGTATGCATTCTATGATTGTTTTAAAAGAAATAATAGATTATCCCGTCACTATCGCACAGTGCAATGGCATTTCTTGAGTTTAAAATCTCTATCTATTTGCAGGTTTGTGTGTTGTTGCAAAAGGCAGTACCTCAATATATTTGCTGGGTATGCGAACCAGTGTGTTGAATTTGCTCAGTTATCTCTGTGTTGCATAGCAGATTGTTGCAGTAGCATTAATTGTAATTATTCATAAGTCTGAAGTCTTACAAGACTCAATGATTTACTTCAGATGTAATGTAACAAGTACTGTGCAATAAATCTTTTGATCAAGATTGAGCCTTTCATTTCCTGCCGATTTTGAGTGGGCATAGTTCCCCACATCGTATCAATAATTTAGACTAATATCAACCAGAAGGTTTGTTGGCAGGGATTCTACATAATTACAATAAG
>NW_025130012.1:0-1129 GCF_004010195.1 Chiloscyllium plagiosum | reverse complement strand
CAATCTCCCAGGGGAGATCACACAGAATATAATCACACAGAATGTAACACCGCAGAGTTTAATGCTTGTAGATTGTGTGCAACAAGAAAAGATTACCACTCTCCATTGAAAATGCATCAGCCAATTGAATTAGCCAGGAAAGTTTTCTACGTGGTTCTTGCCATCATTGGTGTCCCTGGTAAGTGCTTATAATTGTTTACAATTTGTGGATGAGATTTTCCCTGTTTTTCCTTGTTAATTCAGTGATTTGCGTTCTTGTGTAATATTCAATGGTATATCCACTCCGTTGTTGCAAGATCACACAGCTACATTTTATGTTTTAAATATTGTGTCGTTTCATTGCTTTACTACATGATCACCCTTAGTCAAATGTAATGAACTCCTGAGTCGCACCTTAGACTGGAGGCTACCTTCAGGGAAGGAGTTATTGGAAATGGCAGCAAGTATAGAACTGCAATGGATCTTGGTCAGTCAGTGCAGTGGATCTCATCAACCCAGTGTTCTCACATTCCTGCGTGTATCTGTGTTTGTGCAGTTGTATTGATAGCAGCACATGACCTCCTTCCTATATTAGGGAGCACTACAGTAAAAGGGTTTTGAGCTGGTTAATCTCCTTTACACCGTGTGGGTTTCAGATTCTGTTAGCTCTGACTGTTGGATGTTCAGAATCCACTGTCAGCTTGGGTAACTGTTGAGGAGCACGGATTGACCTTTCCAATTATGGGAGTGATGAAGGTTTGAGGAATAATGTTCTTCTTATAGAATCATGCAGCACAGAAATGGCCCCTTTGTCAACTCCTCCATACTGACCAGATATTGCAAATTAACCTAATCCCATTTACCAGCATTTGGCCCATATCCTTCAAATCCTTCCTGTTCATATACCTATGCCTTTTAAATGTTTTAATTTTACCCACCATCACCACTGCCTCTCGCAGCTCGTTCCATCCATGTCTCGGTTCAAAGCTGTAACCTGCAGTGGGGCCTGCTGTTTGTGGATGGAGGGTGTCCCTATGGGGACAGACAAGTGTAACGGTCAGGTGTACATTCTCGGATTCAAAAATTCAGGATTTAATTCGAATTAAAAATAAATACTCAGTTGCCTCTAACTTGTTAAACATTGGAATTT
>NW_025130011.1:0-1129 GCF_004010195.1 Chiloscyllium plagiosum | reverse complement strand
GAGGGTTGTTAATCGATGGAATTCCTTGCCCAGAGAAGTAGTTGACGCTACTTCAGTAATTCCCTTTTAAAACTAAGGTATGTTTTTTTTTGAAAAAAGAAAGAAATTAAGGAACATGGTGAAAATGTGCTGAAGTGGAGCTGAGTCCATGAAAGGATTAGCCATGATTGTGTCGAATGGCTGAGCAGGCTCAAAGAGCCGGGCAGCCTACTCCTGCTCCTAGTTCTTATGTCCTTATGTCCTTATGTGTACTGGACCATGAAGAGAGAGTGAAAGCTGGTTTGCACTGAGAGCTTACAAACCCCAGTCCTGTGGCTGACCAGCAGTCTCAGAGTGTACTGGGTCATTGAAATTGTGGAACATTGGCTGTGAAACAAATACCTGAGCGCTGGTTACTACGCTTTCACAACAGTTCAAATTTAATCAAAGAGTTTAAATTATGCCTCAAAATACTAAAACCCAATTGAATTTGGGTTTAATGTTTTGACAGCATTGAACCAATGAGACAATCTAATTTTTGGGGTATAAAGAATGTGCATTTTGAGATTTAGCCAGAGAGAGCAACCAACTGTTATCACCCAACTAACTTCCAGCAAACCACTCTCTTTCAAAGGCACCTTTTCATACGGAACATCTTTGCAGTAAAAGACTGAAGATGACCCAGGGAGATCTACAGCCAGAGGAAGGCAGGCACCAGAGACAACAGCCGCTGTAGGGCTTTGCAAATTAAGTTGATGTAATTTTGACAGGGGCATTTATTAGAACAGTATTTTTTATCGTGTTGGAGGTAGATAACAAGCCTGTAAGAGAATGAAGGGTCAGAGTTGTAAGCAATTGTTGTTTCATATTCACTTTTAGAGGTGGAGACTAAATTAACTTTTTTTTTGAAATAGTGGAAGTTGGGTGTTCTCTGTCATTCATGCTCTCACTGATTACGAGGTGAGGTGAGATTTTCTGGGGGTTTGGTTAATTAGCGGAAAGGTTCACCATCGTGTCATTAAAAATTATGTGTTTCTTTGATTTTGCTTTTGTTTTGGCCCCTTATGGTCCCTGTCCAAAAGAGGTTGTTGGGGTTGGAGTCATGGGAGAGCCATACTTTGTTTTGTTATTTTTTCCAGAGTATGAGATT
>NW_025130010.1:0-1129 GCF_004010195.1 Chiloscyllium plagiosum | reverse complement strand
CTGAAATAACACTCCAGCAATAATACCACGAGGTCATCGCCTCCCAATCATGGCTAATGTCCTTTCCTAAAGGACATTTGGGAAGTAGATCGTGGTTGCCTCATCGCAATTAGGCTCGCTTTCTTTTCCATATTTTAACAAATTGAATTTGATGTTTCATTAATGGCCATGGTGGGATGCAAAGATACATCCTCTGGAATATAAGCATGAGGGTTGTGTCTTATCAGCCTGAAGAAGGGCCTGTGCCCGAAACGTCGAATCTCCTGTTCCCTGGATGCTGCCTGACCTGCTGTGCTGTTCCAGCAATAAAGTTTCAACTCTTATCTGCCCCAGTCACATAAGTTCGACAGCACCGCCTGATGTGGCCAGGAGTGAGGACCCACACTCCTGCAGTGAACCCCAATCACTTGAGGTCAAGCTTACTTGTTCCCTGGGCCTATCCTTCTCCTACCGTTTATCAGGATTAGAGATTCCCTGTAGTCCTGACAGCCTCACAGCATGACATTCAGGACTGCTTGTGAACAAAGATTTTCTCCATACTTCAGTACCTGTGACAATTCAGGCCCATCAAAACACACATGCAATTCTTCAATTCTGGTCCTTGTCGGGTCCTTTTAGGTAGTTTCTGACTGCCATGGGTTGCTCCTACTCCAATTAATCGGTGAAAGTCATGTTATGGCACGGAGGTTAACCCTTCTGTTAATTAAACCAAAGCTCACCTCAACATATAATCTGTTAAAATATGAGTGACAGAGAACTCCCAAATTCCACTATTTAAAGAAAATAACATCAATTTATTTTATTTACTCTAAAAGTGAACCTTAAACAACTATTCACAATTCTAAGACCCCACTTTTCTCAACTGATTGTTATCTGCCTCCAACTCTATAACAATATGCTGTTTCAATAAAACATTTCTAAAATTACATCACCTTAATTTCAAAAATGACACAGCTACTGTCATCTTCTGTGACTTCCCTCTTCTGGCTACTGAATCCCCTGGGTTGTCTTCTTTCTTTTTATTGCGAGTACATTTTGTATGCAAAAGTACCTTTGATCGAGAGTGTTTCCTAATTTCTTAGAGAGCAAAATGTTCGATCTCCAGGCTTTTCTGTCTGGATGGCAGTTG
>NW_025130009.1:0-1129 GCF_004010195.1 Chiloscyllium plagiosum | reverse complement strand
GTATCGAGAAGACTTGAGTACAGGAACAGGGGTGTCTTGTTGAAATTGTACAGTGTCTCGGTGAGACCATACGTGGAGCGTGACTTCCACTTTTGGCTTATGGAGACTGCACAACAAATTTTTAACAAACCGATTCTTCAGATGGCAGGACTGAACTTTGGGAACAGTTTGGATTGAATCGAATGAAATCCACTGATATTTAGAAGAAAGCAGTAGGGCGTCACAGCAAGTAATAAAATTCTAACAGGATTAGTGTGTCAAATGTAGGAAGGATGCCCTCAAGAGCACGGAGTCCAGACCCAGAGGTGTGGAGTTCACAGTTTTAAGATATCGGGCAGGCTGTTTATTTCCCTCAGTCTGGTGACCCTGTGGAATGTTCTGCCACGGAAAGGTGTTAAAATCAAAATACGGAATGTTTCCATGAAGAAAATATGGTTCTGTGGCCTAAAGTGATCAAACATTACGGGGCTACAATAATAACAGGCTACTGAATGCAATGACCAGACTTGCTCACAGTGAACATTGCAGCAGGATCAAACACAGCAACAATCTACTCCTGTTTCAATTTTCTGTGTTTATATACCTTTAAAGATGACATGCAAAAATACTTGACACAGATATCAGCACAGATATCAGATGTCATTGGATGAAAATCCTATAACTCCTTAATGAATGGCAATCAGTGATCAGCTTCACCACGCGGATTGCATCACTTCATGGTGGTCAGGAAGATGCGAAATCATTTTCAAAGCTTTTGGGCTGACTGGTCTATGTCTTGTTTTCGATTCAGTTCTAATATTGTTGAATATTCTGAGAAATAAACACAGAATGTCGGAAATAAGTAAACATCTTTGGAAATTTTGTAAGACAAAGGTGGTTGGGATAGGACGGAGGAAGTGTGTGCAATGAAAGAAACAATGTTTTGCAGTGTGTTGATGCGTGAAGAATAAAATCAATTTCCAAACCCTACACTCCATCATTTTCAACTATATGCTGCACTCACTGCTCCATTCTCTCAGCCTCTTTCTTACTGACTGCCAACTCAGACACACAAATATTCGCAGAGAAATTTTCTCATCAATCCCAGTCATTGACTCACACTATGGCGAACAGAGATTGCAGAAACCTG
>NW_025130008.1:0-1129 GCF_004010195.1 Chiloscyllium plagiosum | reverse complement strand
GTTATAAGACTTACCAGGAATACCAACAACTGCAAGGATGGTGCAATATACTTTGACGACCTTATGTATTGCAAGATGCATTTTGTTGTTTGTGAAACAACCTCTCCCTCCTGCTGCCAATCTGTTGGAACGGGAGCATTCCCTCGAAATTGGAACTGACACAGTTCCAGTAATGTTTTTAGATACTGTATTGTATCTCCACAGAGAAGTTTTTATATCATTTTGAACAAACAAAGTATGACAACAGGTTTATTTTAGAGATATGATATCATTGAGATTTTCCTCTGTAATTAAATACCCTAAAGACTAGATTAATCTGAACCTATCAGGAATCAAAGTTAATTTCAATTTATGTTCAAATGAAAATACTTGCATTGTTCCATATCCTAACAATGCCATACATATCTAAATATCTTCTGATATTTTTTTCGTGAATGCCATACATATCTAAATATCTTCTGATATTTTTTTCGTAGAACCCTTAATTTTGCTGAGGTTATCCATTCATTCAGTACCTCATGCTGTCGAGCTCCTTGAGAGCTGTTCTACTGCACCCTGTTGTCCCATTGTTGTTCTTGTTCATTCAGTTTTCCAACACATTTGGGAAATTCTATCTGTGAACGAGCACTCTAATACAGAATTTGAAGCTGATACTGATCATATCAAGAATTGGAACTGATGCTCAGACAAATACGAGAAAAGAAACTAATTCGGAATCTGCCCTTCAGAATTACAGAATGACAGAATCACATAGAGCAGAAATAGCTGGGCAGCCCATCATTTTGGCCCACCGAAATTATACTGAATCCACATTCATCCTATTTTTCAGCACTTGGCCCATAGGCGTGAATGTTATGACATTTCAACTGTTCATCAAGTATTGTTTAAAGGTTGAGAGGTTTCCCGTCTCAACTACCCTCCCAGTCAGTGCCCTTCCATCCTCGAGGAGAGAAGTGTTTTCCTCATGCTCCCCCCTTAGCATTTCAGTCTAAAATTATCCCGCCTTGTTATTGGACATTCAACAATTGGAAAACAACTACTGTTTATCCGCACTGCCCATGCCCCACATAATATTATATACCCCGATTCCTGCTCGAAAGAAAGCAGCCCGAGCTTATGAACCACCCTC
>NW_025130007.1:0-1129 GCF_004010195.1 Chiloscyllium plagiosum | reverse complement strand
TCAATTAAGAGAGAGCTGATCTTGCATTGTATAGAACTGAAGTGAGACACGGTGCTCATGGTGGCAGAGACACACAATACTGGAGTGGAGAGTGAGATGGAGCAGTCGGTGAATGCATCGGTGCCGCATCCTGTACTGAGGCTGAATTGGAGCAGTTCTTTGATTCCACTGTCAACTTTCATCCCACATTCAAATTCACTTGGTCCATCTCAGACACATCCGTCCGCTTTGTTGATCTTATCGTTTCCATCTCTGGCCACAGTCTCCAGATGGACGTTTACTACATACGTGCATACTCACATAACGACCTGTATTACACCTCCTCGCACCCTATTTTCCTCAAGAGCTCCATCCAATTCTCCCAATTCGTCCGCCTCTGCCGCGCCTGCTAGACGTTCACCTATTTTGAGCGACGTGTTTTTCCTTCGCCCCGTCATCCAGATAGCCCTCTGCTGCACCACCTCCATTCCCCGTTCCACCGCTCTGAGGCTCTCCTTTCTCAACACAGCAAAGATAGAGACCCCAGTCCTCAACTAGCACTCCAAAAGTCCCTGCAACCAATGCATCATCATTACACACATTCACCAACTCCAACTTAAACCCACCAACAAGTTCATCCTGCACTCCCCCACCACTCATTTCATTCCACAAGGACCATTTGATTCGACACTCCTTGCTTTGCGCAGGTCTCCCCATTGAATTTCCCGAACACCCATGTCCCTACCCCTGCAAATGGAAAAGATGTGAAACCAGCTATGTATACACCCTCACCTCAATTCAGCGCCGTAAAGGGTTCTTGCAAGTGAGGCAATCATTCATCTGGCTCTATTTCAAACTAGTTATTGCATCAAGTGCTCTAGTTAGTCCCTCTCTATATGGAATGACCGTATTTAAGCATTGCTAACAGTTCAACGAGCATTGCTGCCAGCTCCACAGGAGCCAATCGACGTCCCAGTCATCGTCCAATTCTGTTCCCCCACCATTCCCTTCTGACATGACAACAATCTTTCTCTGCTATTCCCAAAAACGAACGACAGTGCAAATTAGTGGAACAACACCTCATCTTCGCCCTTGTAGCCTGCAGCTCGGAGGACTTCAATTTCACATAATCGCCTTCCACTCTCCGACT
>NW_025130006.1:0-1129 GCF_004010195.1 Chiloscyllium plagiosum | reverse complement strand
AACTCTCAAGTGCCCTAACTGAGCCATCACATCCTGACATAAGCCATCTTCTTCGTCTTGACAAGAGATTCAACTTCCTTAGTAAGCCATGGCTTACACGACCAAGGCCCGACCGCTTCCTCCCTGCCTGACCGGTACATACTTTCTGCAGTAGTTGGTCCTTGAAAAGCTCCACATTTCAATGGTGCCCATCCCCTGCAGTTTATTTCTCCATTCTATGCATTCTAAATCATGTCTAATTGCATTGTAATTGCCTTCCCCTCGCTATGAGTCTTGCCTTGCAATATATATCTATCCCTTTCCATCATTAAAGTAAACATAACCAAATTGTGGTCACTATCACAAAAGTGCTCACTGACCTCCAAATTGAACACCTGGCTTGATTCATTCCCCAGTACCAAATCTAATGTGGCCTTGCCCCTTGTTGGTCTGTCTACATACTGTGTCAGGAAACTCTCCTGTACACATTGGACAAAAACTGACCCATCTAAACTACTTGGAGTATAGTATTCCCAATCAATATTTGGAAAGTTAAAGCCCCCATAACAACTCCCTGTCACTCTCACTCCTATCGAGGATCATCTTTGCTACCTTATACCCTACATTCTAAAACTACTCCGAGGCTTATAGAAAACCCCCAAGCCCAGCCCATTCTGCCTCAGTAGATGATTCCTCGAATGTCCTTTCTACAATCGTAATACTGTCCTTCTATTCCAAGTGTGGTCAAACCAGAGTTTTATAAAGCTGCAGCAAAACTTCACATCATATGCTTTCTTCACGATCCCATCAACTTGGATAGTAACTTTGAGGGACCCCCAAAAACCCTTGTTCCTCCATACTGCCAAGAATTGTGTATTTCAGCATTCAAATTCAGCATTGAGTTCCATCTGCCAGTTCTCAGCCCAGCTCTGCATCCTGACAATGTCATGTAGCCTTCAACAACCCTCAACACTATCTACAACATCACTGACCTTTGTGTCATTGGCAAACTTACTAACCCACCCTATCAGTTCTTCATCCAAGTCACTTATCAAAACTCCAAACAGCAGAGGCCCGAGAACACATCCCTGTAGGACACCACTGATCACTGACCTCCAGGCGGAATACTTTCCATTCACTACCACTTGCT
>NW_025130005.1:0-1129 GCF_004010195.1 Chiloscyllium plagiosum | reverse complement strand
CAAGCCAGGGAACTATAGATCATTGAGCCTGACTTCAGTGGTGGACAAGTTGTTGGAGGGAATCCTGAGGGACAGGATGTACATGTATTTGGAAAGGCAAGGACTGATTCGGGATAGTCAACATGGCTTTGTGCGTGGGAAATCATGTCTCACAAACTTGATTGAGTTTTTTGAAGAAGTAACAAAGAAGATTGATGAGAGCAGAGCAGTAGATGTGATCTATTTGGACTTCAGTAAGGCGTTCAACAAGGTTCCCCATGGGAGACTAGCCATTTGGATACAGAACTGGCTCAAAGGTAGAAGACAGAGGGTGTTGGTGGAGGGTTGTTTTTCAGACTGGAGGCCTGTGACCAGTGGAGTGCCACAAGGATCGGTGCTGGGCCCACTACTTTTTGTCATCTGCATAAATGATTCGGATGCGAGCATAAGAGGTACAGTTAGTAAGTTTGCAGATGACACCAAAATTGGAGATGTAGTGGACAGTGAAGAGGGTTACCTCAAATTACAGATCTTGACCAGATGAGCCAGTGGGCTGAGAAGTGGCAGGTGGAGTTTAATTCAGAAAAATGCGAGGTGCTGCATTTTGGGAAAGCAAATCTTAGCAGGACTTATGCACTTAATGGCAAGGTCCTAGGGATTGTTGCTGAACAAAGGGAGTGCAGGTTCATAGCTCCTTGAAAGTGGAGACGCAGGTAGCTAGGATAGTGAAGAAGGCGTTTGGTATGCTTTCCTTTATTGGTCAGAGTACTGAGTACAGGAGTTGGGAGGTCATGTTGCAGCTGTACAGGGCATTGGTTAGGCCACTGTTGGAATATTGCGTGCATGTCTTGTCTCTTTCCTATCGGAAAGATGTTGTGAAAGTTGAAAGGGTTCAGGAAAGATTTACAAGGATGTTGGCAGGGTTGGAGGATTTGAGTTATAGGGAGAGGCTGAACTGGCTGGGGCTGTTTTCCCCGGAGCGTCGGAGGCTGAGAGGTGACCTTATAGAGGTTTACAAAATTATGAGGGGCATGGATATGGTAAATAGGCAAAGTCTTTTCCCTGGGGTTGGGGAGTTTAAGGTGAGAGGGGAAAGATATAAAAGAGACCTAAGAGACAACTTTTTCAGGTAGAGGGTGGTACGTGTATG
>NW_025130004.1:0-1129 GCF_004010195.1 Chiloscyllium plagiosum | reverse complement strand
GCTCTGTGTTCTCCAGCACGTTTGTTCTTGTTTAGGTCTTTCCATGTTTCCTGTCGTGTTTATCAGTCGTGTGTGTTTGGTTATTATGAGGGTTATCCTATAATTTTTGAAACCATATGTTTCCATTTTTGTTGAGTTCATCTGTTTCATTGAGATGCATGTGTTTAATTCTATGCAGTAGGTAGAAAACAGTCGGTTTTTAATGTAAATTCAAGAGTTGCAATGAGATTTAAACTCAGACTTTTATTGACTGAAGCAAAAATAAAACCTTACTCCCTAGTGCTGTTCGGGGGGAGCCTTAACGATTTCAACAGGGGCAGATTTAACAGTGTCTTAGTTGACAAGAAACATAGAATCATACAGAAAATGAACCAAACAAGATCCATTTCAGCCATGTGGTCTCATGCGTGTTAGACAACGCTGGGTAGCCTCTCCTTTACTGGCAGCTGTGTTACAGTTAATAGAAATATGCCAAAGGCTTAATTTTACATATGGAACTGTGATGTACCATCACAGAGGCATGGTCCAGGGAGGGATAAGAACAGCAACTTACCATTCTGAGGATCTACAAGAGGACAGTCCTGTATGCAAATGTGGAAGGGCTGATGTGGCATCAGTTACATTTGCCTGGATTGAACTCCACCTGCTAATTCTCTGCCCAACTCTCCAGTCTATCTATATTTTCTTGTATTCTTTGACAGTCCCCTATGCAACAGAAGCCTAAGAGAAAGACCACGGAACGAGGACATACCACAACCAAAAGGACTAGCCACACTACCATACATCAGGAGCATCTCGGAACTGACTGCCAGACTACTGCGACCCCTAGGACTCATAACGGCACACAAACCAACAGCCACGCTCAGACAACAACTCACCAGAACGAAGGACCCGATACCCAACATGAGCAAGACGAATGTAGTGTACAAAATACCATGCAAGGACTGCACAAAACACTACATAGGACAAACAGGAAGACAGCTAACAATCCGCATACATGAACATCAACTAGCCACGAAACGACACGACCAGCTATCCTTAGTAGCCATGCATGCAGACAACAAGCAACATGAATTCGACTGGGACAATACTACTATCATAGGGTAAGCCAGACAGAGAACAGCCAGGG
>NW_025130003.1:0-1129 GCF_004010195.1 Chiloscyllium plagiosum | reverse complement strand
CAGAGATGATTTGCGCCCTTTGGTGATGACTCCAGCCTGGCACAGCAGCCTTCTCTCACGGTCTCCTGGCCTGACCCAACAGCTTCCTGGCAGGTTGTGGGCAGCCTTATGGTTCCCATAGCAGCATTCCGGTGAGGCATGACATCCTCCTGGCCTGTTGCAAGGGCCTCCCAGCCTAGCGCAGTAGCCTTCCAGCGTGGCGTGCCACCCTCCCATCCTGGCGCAGTAGCCTCTTAGTGTGGCATCCTCCTGACCTGGTACAGTAGCCTTACAGCACAGTGACCTCCCTGCCTGGTGCAGCAGCCCCCCGGGGCGACATGACAACGTCCTAGTCTGGCGTAGCAGCCTCCTTGCATAGCGGCTTCCCGGCATTGTGTGTCACTGGTGCGAACTGAAAACTAGCTGCCAGCGTGGTCTGCTGTCCTGAACGTTTACTTTTGTATCTCAGTCGGTACTGTAATTGGTGAGGTATAAACTCCTCACTATACTCATTGAGTATATGTGACAATAAATGCTATTCTATGTTTGCTCTCCTAGAACAAAATTGTGGTGCAATTCTGGTGATCTCCACAGAGAGTGCTGGTTAAACCGTGAAGACTCTTAGCCTGGGTGTGTGCTCCAAATCTGGGAGGGGGGGTTTCCATTCACAGGGAGAGGGACTAGGAGAGAAGTTTGGGTGCATGAACCTGGACATCAAGCAAGAAGCTTTGCTTAATCTCAGATAAAGTGTCTGATTTCTAAACTGGAAAGATGCAATGAACTATGTTACATGGAGTCAGATTTTATTTGTGTGAAGACTGTGGTTTAGAGGCTTGAACATGTGGAGGAATTCCATCACAAATATTGGACGTTGGGCGGCATGGTGGCTCAGTGGTTAGCACTGCTGTCTTGCAGCACCAAGAAGACAGGTTCAATCCCAGCTTCTGGTGACTGTGTGCTGATTACACATTCTCCCTGGGTCTGTATCAGTTTCATCTGGGTGCTTTGGTCTCCTTCCACAGTCCAAAAATGTGCAGGGTCGGTGGATTGGCCATGGGAAACACAGCGTTACTGGGATTGGGAGGCAGGTGTTTGAGTGCGATGCTCTTCAGAGAGCTGGTGTGGACTTGTTGGGATGAAGGACTTGTAT
>NW_025130002.1:0-1129 GCF_004010195.1 Chiloscyllium plagiosum | reverse complement strand
TATCCCACTGTCCTGTCGGAGATTGCTATCCCAGTGTACTGTCGGAGATTTTTATCCCACTGTCCTGTCGGATATTGCTATCGCACTGTCCTGTCGGATATTGATATCCCACTGTCCTGTCGGAGATTGCTATCCCACTGTCCTACGGGAGATTGATATCCCACTGTCCAGTCGGAGATTGCTGTCCGACTGTCCTGTCGGATATTGATATCCCACAGTCTTGTCGGAGATTGCTATCCCACAGTCCTGTCGGATATTGATATCCCACTGTCCTGCCGGAGATTGCTATCCCACTGTCCTGTCGGATATTGATATCCCACTGTCCTGCCGGAGATTGATATCCCACTGTCCTGCCGGAGTTTTTTATCCCACTGTCCTGTCGGACATTGCTATCCCTCAGTCCTGTCAGAGATTGATATCCCACTGTCCTGTCGGAGATTGCTGTCCCAGTGTTCGGCCGGAGATTGATATCCCAATATCCTGTCGGAGATTGATATCCCACTGTCCTGTCGGAGATTGACATCCCTCTGTCCTGTCGGAGATTGCTGTCCCACTGTCCTGTCGGAAATTACTGTCCCACTGTCCTGTCGGAGATTGCTATCCCACTGTCCTACGGGAGATTGATATCCCACTGTCCTGTCGGAGATTGCTGTCCCACTGTCCTGTCGGAGATTGCTGTCCCACTGTTCGGCCGGAGATTGATATCCCACTGTCCTGCCGGAGATTGATATCCCAATGTTCTGCCGGGGATTGCTATCCCACTGTCCTGCAGGAGATTGCTATCCCACTGTCCTGTCGGAGATTGCTGTCCCACTGTCCAGCCAGAGATTGATGTCCCAATGTCCTGTCGGAGATTGCTATCCCACTGTCCTGTCGGAGATTGATATCCCACTGTATTGCAGGAGATTGATATCCCACTGTCCTGCCGGAGATTGTTATCCCACTGACCTGTCGGAGATGGTTATCCCACTGTCCTGTCGGAGATTTTTATCCCACTGTCCTGTCTGAGATTTTTATCCCACTGTCCTGCCGGAGATTGTTATCCCACTGCCCTGCCGGAGATTGTTATACCACTGTCCTGTCGGAGATTGTTATTCCACTGTCCTGTCGGAGATTGCTGTCTCACTGT
>NW_025130001.1:0-1129 GCF_004010195.1 Chiloscyllium plagiosum | reverse complement strand
AAATTAGTCAAACACTAAGGTGTGTCAGAGAAAAAGACAAGTGCAGGAGATTTAGAAAAAACTTAAATTACAATTGAAGAAAATGCAGTTTAAAGATAAACAAAGGGAGCGAGAAAGAGAGAGAAGAAAGAGAAAGCAAGAGGGAAGAGAGGGAGAGGAATAAAAAGAGAGGAGAAAGTTCTTAGCTGAGTAAAGAGTGAGCGAATTTGAACTTGAGAAGTTGCGATTTAGTCAGCAAAGTCAAGTGAACAAGATGGGGAGTAAAAGGGACATTAGTGAAATATACAACAATGTCAAAACTCTGTCACATTTTGATGAGAAAGATGTTGAAGCCTTCTTTATTTCATTTGAAAAATTGGCGAGGCAGGTAGAGTGGTGCAATGATTTATAGGTAATGCGAGTTCAGACTAAGCTGGTAGGCAGGATTAGTGAGGTATTTGCTGAGCTGTCAGGTGAGTGGTTAAGAGATTATGAAGACGTGAAACGATGCATTTTATGTGCTTACGAATTGGTACTGGAAGTATATAGATAGCAGATCGGAAACATAAAGAAGGAACCAGGTCAGCCTTATGTTGAGTTCAAAAGCATTCAACATCGGCATTTTGATAGATGGGTGCAGGCTTTAAAGATAGATAAGATCTATGAGACTCTAACGGAGATTATTCTGCTGGAGGAGTTCCAGAGATGATAATAATTCACATGGAGTAAAAGAAAGTTCAGAAATTGAGAAGGGCAGGAGAATTAGCAGATGAATACATATTGCTGCATAAGACAAGCTTCCAGCCATAATTTCGTCCTCTGGGGGGTAGGATTTGGGAGAAGGGGAGATGCTACACCATAAAAGAAAGAGTAGAACATATGAGTTTACCACAGGTTAAAAAAGTTGCCGAAGAGAGTGGAAAGGAGTGAAAGGCCTCAGGTGTTTTCACTGTAATGGAGTGGGACACAGAAAATTACAGTGCCCGTGGTTTCAGAAGGGCATTGGGAAAAGGTGTTTTCACTCCCATAAGGAGGGATATGTATGGTCACAGTGTTGATTGTTAAGAAAGGGACTGTGGGAAAAGATGTGGTAAAAGAAGCTAAGCCAGTGGCATTGGTGAAAGTTTTAAAGGAAACCCCAACAAGAACC
>NW_025130000.1:0-1129 GCF_004010195.1 Chiloscyllium plagiosum | reverse complement strand
AATGTCTGAACTGCTGGCTCTACTCCACTTTCTTGCCTAGTCCCCACATCCTTGGATTTTTGAGCATTAAGGTAATCGATTTGATCTCCTCGTTGAATCCACTCAATGACTGACACCAACTAGCCATGAAACGACACGACCAGCTATCCTTAGGAGCCATACACGCGGATGATGAGCAACATGAGTTCGACTGGGACAACACTGCTATTATAGGACAAGCCAAACAGAGAACAGCCAGGGAATTCCTAGAGGCATGGCACTCATCCACAGATTCTATCAGCAAACACATCGACCTGGACCCGATATACCGGCCACTGCAGTGGACGGCTGGAACTGACAACCGGAAGCGGCAGAGACAAACCACTATAAATGCCGGAGGAAAGATCACAGAAGCGCTTCACAGGAAGCTCCCAAGCACTGAGGATGTCACCTAGACAGGGGGCGAAACGTCTGCAACACAAAAATTCCCAGCTCGGCGAACAGAACCACAACAACGAGCACCCGAGCTACAAATCTTCTCGCAAACTTTGGACTTACCATACAGTGTCGCGAGGATACTTGCCATTCTGTAACACCTCTGGTGAACTGTGGTGAGTGGTGCCTGCTGGCTGTGCCATCTGGAAAATCTTGTCAGAAAGAATTCTCTGAATGGTCAAGACAGTCTGTCAGTCTCTGGAGGGGAGGGGGAAATCCTTTTAGTTTCTCAATAAGCCTCCTCCTGGGGTGGGGGAAACAAAGGCCAATCTGCATTTATGTAGCCCCTTTCATGACCACAGGATGTTACAAAATGCTCTACAACCAATGAAGTATAGTTGCTGGTTGTATTGTAGAAGATGTAGCAGGTAATTTGCACAAGAGCAAGCTCCCAGAAACAACAATAGCTAGATGAACTTTTCGTTGATGTTTGGTTGAGGGCTAGAAACTGGCCAGGGCCCAGAGAGGAACTCTCCTGCTGTTCTTCAGCCATGGTGGAGGGGCAGAATTCTTCCACATTCAACCAAAATGTGGGCCTTCATTTAATATCCCAAACTGAGCTGGCACCTCTGACAGTGCAGCACTCTCTCAGCGCCACACTGGAGAATCAGCTTTGACTTCGTGCTCTGGTGAGGGAATAGGACTTGAGCCTGGA
>NW_025129999.1:0-1129 GCF_004010195.1 Chiloscyllium plagiosum | reverse complement strand
ATTCCTCTCCTCCCCCCACCGGGGCTTGCTTGTTCTCTCTGTCACCCCCCCCCCGTGTCTGCGTGGGTTTGCTCCGGTCTCCTCCCACAGTTCAAAGATGTGCAGATGAGGTTGGATGGGCCATGCTAAATTGTCCCGTAGTGTCCAGGGATGTGTAGGTTAGGGTGGATTGGCCATGCTAAATTGTCCCATAGGGTTCACCCATAGGGTGCATTAGTCAGGGGGAAATAGAGGATAATGGGGTCTGGGTGGGTTACACTTTGGAGAGTCGGTGTGGATTACTGGGCCAAAGGGCCTGTTTCCACATTGTCGGGATTCTATAATTGTACCAGCCTCCACCACTTCCTCTGGCAGCTCATTCCATACACGCACCACCCTCTGTGTGAAAAAGTTGTCCCTCAGGTCCCTTTCCCCTCTCACCCTAAACCTATGCCCCTCTAGTTCTGGACTCCCCCCCCACCCCAGGGAAAAGACTTTGCCTATTTACCCTATCCATGCCCCCTCCTGATTTTAAAAACCTCTATAAGGTCACCCCCTCAGCCTCCGACGCTCCAGGGAAAACAGCCCCAGCCTGTTCAGCATCTCCCTGGAGCTCAGCCCTTCTAGTCTCGATAACCTTTTCCAGTTTCAGAACATCCTTCCAAAAGCAGAGAGATCAGGAATGTGATTCTCCAAATGTGGCTGAGCCAAGTTTGCATAATGTCTTCAGAACTGGACCTGAAAGTTTGACTCTGTTCCTGTCTCTACAGCTGTTGCCTGAGCCCGACCGACAGCGGTTTCCACCAGTTTCCAAAACGTCGCGCGATCAGTAACTCAAATCTTGACTTTCTCACTTAAAAAAAAATCTCAGATGTCTAAATTATTTCAAGTGTGCTCAACAGACCCCTACCAACAAAGATCTACGGCTCAAACTACACAGACAGCAACTAAGGCTGTTGAAACATCAAATACCCTGATCTCCAAGGCAATGCCCAGCTGTCCTTCACTGACGTTTCCAAATATCAACCATCAAGACATTGTAACATTCTATTGAGTTGAAGTGACTTTGAAATATCTTTGTAGGTGAACAGCAATGTTATGGAGGAGACTTACAGATTGGAATCTAATCGAGGAGTTCGGGGTGGGTTAT
>NW_025129998.1:0-1129 GCF_004010195.1 Chiloscyllium plagiosum | reverse complement strand
CCTCCTTAAATTTCTTCAAAGTCTGTCGTCCACACCTTCCCTACACTCTGACTCTCGCAGTCTCTCCAAACACTGTGTCTCGTCGAGTCCGTGACCCAGAGTGACCCCCCAATCTGTCTCGCCGAGTGTCTATTCATACTCTGTCTCCCACAATCTGTCTCACCTCATCCATCTCCTGTCTGGCTCTCCAGTCCCTATCTCTGCTGCTATTCATCTCTGTTTCTATTTTTCCTTCCTTGTCTATCTACACATCTCGTGCGTGATTGCTCAGTGTATTTTTCCCCGTGAAATCCTTTGCTCAACGGTTGTACTGTGGCAGATCCATTATTATGATTTCCCATCGTCTTTCTTTTTCATTGCACCTGTTTCTATTGTTATTCAGCAACGAATATTTTGTATCACCCACTGTTAATTTAAATGTTGAGAGATTTTTGGTTACATGTTGTCAATGTCTAAGTCAAAATGTTAAAGCACGTCAACGGCAACGTTACTGCTCACAACAACTGCTGCTCACCTCTCACCTCTGCTTAAAATGCCTCACTACTGAACAGAGGAACTTTTATATGTAAAAGAAAATGTTGGTTTTGGAAAGATGAACTATTGTACTGATCCTGGCTGGTGTTATTTGATAATTTTGGTATGGTTCTAACTCCATTGCATCCATTTGTTTCATTTTCTTTTTGCTGAACCCTGATGTATCGGCATTTATTATTCAGTAGTCACATCTGTAAGTCCCGGTGAGGTGGGCAACTCAAAGTTTACTGTAATTCCATAGAAATGGAGTACCAGAGGAGATCTGTGACTTTGATCTTCAACATATCCGGGAGCTACAGTCTTCTGTAGTTAGTATATTTCATAGGTTTCTTGTATTAATACACAACAGTAGTAAATATTAGGGATTGTAGCAACTCTGTATTAAGAGTACAAACAGTTACGTTCATGCTGCGCAATCTAAGTCACTGCACGAACACACTTGATCATGATATAAGTCCGTCCAGATTCAAAAAGCAGCTCAAAAGTGCAATTTAATATTCGTTAAAATCAGTGTTTTGCCGAATTAATAATTAGGACAACAGACAGCAGCGGAGAAAATGCTCTCGTGCTTTTATTCCAATCCCATCAACTGCAT
>NW_025129997.1:0-1129 GCF_004010195.1 Chiloscyllium plagiosum | reverse complement strand
TTCCCTATTTTCTCGCTGCTCTACGAATTGATCCCCTCAATTAGCTTCGAGACTTTGTTCTGTTGTACATCACCTCGCTGACAACACATGGAATTCCAGTCTCCAACTCAGTGTAGGGTAAATGAGTATATAATCCCCGCGGTGTGAAATTCCCCTGCCCTATCTCTGTACATTTCCCTGACTACTGCACCTAACCAACGCATCTCTGATCACTATGGGCCATTTTTCATGGCCAATATTACCTAACCTGCACATGTCGAATTTCTATGGAGTACTCCAGTTCAATAAGGCAGTTCACCACCATCTTCTCAAGGGCTGATGGGAATGAGGGATAAATGCTGAGCCCAGCCAGTGATGCTCACATCCAATGAACAAACGAAAACATCATCCCTTTGCCTTGCTAATACCTTGCTGCCCATGCAGAGTGACTCAATGTGTTTTGATATCCCAGGAAACATAGATCCCTCTCTATGTCAGAGTCCTATAACATTTCCCCATTTAGACTAAAATCTCTTTGTCGATTCTCCCTGACAAACATCACACTCTCCACTTTATATTGTAACGGACAATGCTTTGCCCATTCACTTACCATCGCTCCATCGATCTATGTGACAGCAGTTTACTTCCACTTCACAATTTACTTGTAATCGAGGTTCACCAATAATATACTCAATTTATAAATCAAGACTGACTTGAACTATGCCTGTTGGAAATCCCAATATCATCCTGTCACTCTCTGTCTCTTAGTCAGCATGTCTGCCTGTTTCGCTCTGCTCGCCCAGAATATCTGTGCATTGTCACCTTCATCCGTTAGCCTTTTGGAGATACTTTATGGTATCCATATCCCCCATACGATCAAAGTAAAACTTCCTCACCTCCCTAGACCCAAGCCCTGGTATGTCTGCCTGTTTCGCTCTGCTCGCCCAGAATATCTGTGCATTGTCACCTTCATCCGTTAGCCTTTTGGAGATACTTTATGGTATCCATATTCCCTGTACGATCAAAGTAAAACTTCCTCACCTCCATAGACCCAAGCCCTGGTAATAATTGCCAAACCATCCAAATATTTGATGACGCCATCACTTCAACTCTCCCGATTTGAGTACAAGCCTGTGGAAAACGATGTTGA
>NW_025129996.1:0-1129 GCF_004010195.1 Chiloscyllium plagiosum | reverse complement strand
TCAATATCTCTAGCCAACCAGCCTTGCCCCTCTCACTAATAGAAACACGTTGGCTCTGGACTCTCTGAAACCAAGTTTTGATGGCCTTGCTTTTTCCAACCGTCCCTTTTCCTGTGAATAGGGTATTCCAATCAGTCTTTCACAGGGCTCGCCTAACACTTTCAAAATTGAGTTGTTCAAAGGTAGGACTTTAATGTATACATCAGGTCTTTCCTATTCCACAACTAATTTAAAACTAATATTTTACGTAACAGACTTGAAAGTTAAATAAACACTTCCTGCCCCTCCGTAACAGGCTCGAGAGGCTGAATGGGCGCCTCGTGGTCCTCTGCAATAGACTGGAAAGGCTGAATGACCTCCTCCTGTTCCTGTGTTCCAGACCTGAGACATTAAATGCCACAGCAACCCGTGGATTACAAGCAGCCGTTAAACTGTATCTGATGGAGGTCCAACCCTTCTCAGTTACAGAAACACAAACAACACAATGTACTCCAGGTGCCCTCTCAGTAACACCTCAAACTGCTGCAGCGACACATCTCTTTGTTTTGAATGATTCTGTTAGCAAAATGTGCCAATATTCTAGATTTCCAACTTTTCAAGTCGCAACAGGCTAATATGGGCTAAATGGTCTTCTCTAATCCCTCTGTAAGAGGCCCATAGGGACAGAATTGCTTCGGCCTGTTGCTGAGCAGCAATCTCAATGCTCTGTCTCAAGGTTATGAAAGGATTTGATAACAGGGCACTTAAAACCATGAGTAGCATTACACTGGTCAATAATATCATACTTTGTGTTGAGGTATCTAGAAATTTGCCCACTCGACGTTTTTTTATGCAGTCGATCTGTTATTTTATAACTGCTTCCTTTCATAAACACGGTGGAACATATATAGACCTCTGCAGTGTTCTGTTAATACTCTCATACACATGTTACAAAAAGATTATAATGATTTATTGTCTGTCCCTCAGCAACCCTCACCCATTCCATCAAAACCCAGTAAAGTTCCCTTTAATACTGATATGAAAAGTAATGTGTGGAACTGGTTAACTGGGTTGTTTATTCAGTCATGATCCGGAGATGCCTGTGTTGGACTGGGGTTGCACAAAGTTAAAAATCACACAACAACAGGTT
>NW_025129995.1:0-1129 GCF_004010195.1 Chiloscyllium plagiosum | reverse complement strand
CAGTGAGAGTCAGCCCCTTCAGGAACTGTATCCTACTGAGAGACAGTCCCTTCAGGAACTGTATACCAGTGAGAGTCAGCCCCTTCAGGAACTGTATCCCAGTGAGAGACAATCCCTTCAGGAATTGTATCCCAGTGAGAGACAGTCCCTTCAGGAACTGTATACCAGTTAGAGTCAGCACGTTCAGGAACTGTATCCCAGTGAGAGACAGTCCCTTCAGGAACTGTATCCCAGTGAGAGACAGTCCCTTCAGGATCTGTATCCCAGTGAGAGACAGCCCCTTCAGGAACTGTATCCCAGTGAGAGACAGAGGAACTGTATCCCAGTGAGAGACAGTCCCTTCAGGAATTGTATCCCAGTGAGAGACAGTCCCTTCAGGAACTGTATACCAGTGAGAGTCAGCACGTTCAGGAACTGTATCCCAGTGAGAGACAGTCCCTTCAGGATCTGTATCTCAGTGAGAGTCAGCCCCTTCAGGAACTGTATCCCAGTGAGAGTCAGCACCTTCAGGAACTGTATCCCAGTGAGAGACAGCACCTTCAGGAACTGTATCCCAGTGAGAGTAGAACAATAAATAAATATGAAATTGCGCTTTTTTATGAAGGTTTGTAACTCAGGTTGTAAGTTTGCTCACTGAGCTGGAAGGTTTGTTCTCAGACATTTCATCACTGTGCTTGGTAACATCATCAGTGAGCCTCCAGTGAAGCACTAGTGTTCTGTCCCACTTACTCTTTTTTTAATAGATATTTTTATTGGAAATTTAACATTTTTACAAGTTTACACAAATTAAAAAAACTCTCAAGTACAAACATTGATATACAATTAAATCTTAAATAAATAATAACCAAAATTTAACAAAAGAAAAATACTGAGAGAAAAGAAACTCAACTAACTACTAATCTAACCTACAACTAACCAGAGTGTATATTTAAGTCTCTTACATTATTCAAATAAGAGAAAGAAAAAAAAACCGATGGATAACACAGAAATTGGGTAGTGAGAGACATGCTCGGAATGTGTTAACATCAAATCGTAACAAAACCCGTATTCATGCGGGATTCCTCTCCCAAGGGGACCCGGACCGGCCACGTTCGTAATCTCAATTAAATAAAAGCCCTTGTTCGGATAC
>NW_025129994.1:0-1129 GCF_004010195.1 Chiloscyllium plagiosum | reverse complement strand
TACAGAGCAAAGTGGGGACAAACTACACCGACTACAGGGCAAAGTGGGGACAAACTACACCGACAACAGGGCAAAGTGGGGACAAACTACACCTACTACAGGGCAAAGTAGGTACAAACTACACCAACTGCAGGGTAAAGTGGGTACAAACTACACCGACTGCAGGGCAAAGTGGGGACAAACTACACCAACTGCAGGACAAAATGAGGACAAACTACATTGACAGCAGGTCAAAGTACGTACAAACTACACCGACTGCAGGGCGTCAAAGTACGTACAAACTACACCGACTGCAGGGCAAAGTGGGACAAACTACACCGACTACAGGGTAAAGTGGGGACAAACTACACCAACTACATGGCAACGTGGGTACAAACTATACCAACTACAGGGCAACGTGGGTACAAACTATACCAACTACAGGGCAATGTGAGTACAATCTACACCGACTGCAGTGGAAAGTGGGTACAAACTACACCAACTGCACGGCAACGTGGGTAGAAACTACATCGACTGCAGGGCAAAGTGAGGACAAACTATGCCAACTACAGGGCAAAGTGGGTACAAACCACACCTACTATAGGGCAAAGTGGGTACAAACTACACCAACTACTGGGCAAAGTGGGTACAAACTGCACCAACTACTGGGCAAAGTGGGGACAAACTACACCCACAACTGGGCAAAGTGGGTACAAACTACACTGACTACAGGGCAAAGTGGGTAGAAACTACTGACTACAGGGCAAAGTGGGGACAGTCTACTCCGGCTATAGGGCAAAGTGGGTATAAACTACACCCACAACTGGGCAAAGTGGGTACAAACTGCATTGACTACAGGGCAAAGTGGGGACAAACTACACCAACTGCAGGGCAAAGTGGGTACAAACTACACCGACTGCAGGTCAAAGTGCGTACAAACTACACCAACTGCAGGGCATAGTGTGGACACACTACACCGACTACAGGGCAAAGTGGGGACAAACTACACCAACTCCATGGGAACGTGGGTACAAACTATACCAACTGCAGGGCAACGTGGGTACAAACGATACCAACTAAAGGGCAATGTGAGTACAATCTACACCGACTGCAGTGCAAAGTGGGTATAAACTACACCAACTGCAGGGCA
>NW_025129993.1:0-1129 GCF_004010195.1 Chiloscyllium plagiosum | reverse complement strand
TACTATCCCTCTCTCTCATACGTGCATGCACACACATACTCACTCTCTCTCCACCGTCACACACATACATACTATCCATCTATCTCACAAGTGCATGCGCACACATACATATTATCCCTCTCTCTCACACGTGCATGCACATGCATACTATCGCTCTCTCTCACACGTGCATGCATACACATACATACTATCCTTCTCTCTCACACGTGCATGCACACACATACATACTATCCGTCTCTCTCACACGCGCATGCGCACACATACTCACTCTCTCTCCCCCCTCATACACATACATACTATTCCTCTCTCTAACACGTGCATTCACACACATACTCACTCTCTTTCCCCACTCACACACATATATACTATCACTCTCTCTCACATGTGCAGGCACACACATACTCACTCTCTCTCCTCCCTCACACACATACATACTATCCCTCTATCTCATACGTGCATGCACACACATGCATACTATCCCTCTCTCACACACACGCATGCACACACATACATACTATCCCTCTCTCTCACACGCGCATGCACACACATACATACGATCCTCTGGCTCTCACACACGCATGCACACACATACATACTATCCCTCTCTCTCACAAGTACATGCACGCACATACATACTATCCCTCTCTCTCACACGTGCATATAATATCCCTCTCTCCCACACATGCATGCACACACGTACATACTATCCCTCTCTCTCACACATGCATGCACGCACATACATACTATCCCTCTCTCTCACACGTGCATGCACACACATACATACTATCCCTCTCTCTCACACGTGCATGCACACACATACATACTATCCCTCTCTCTCACATGTACATGCACACACGTACATACTATCCCTCTCTCTCACACATGCATGCACGCACATACATACTAGCCCTCTCTCTCACACGTGCACGCACACACATACATACTATCCCTCTCTCTCACACGTGCATGCACACACATACTCACTCTCTCTCCACCGTCACACACATACATACTATCCATCTATCTCACAAGTGCATGCGCAAACATACATATTATCCCTCTCTCTCACACGTGAATGCACATGCATACTATCGCTCTCTCTCTCACACGTGCATGCATACACATACAT
>NW_025129992.1:0-1129 GCF_004010195.1 Chiloscyllium plagiosum | reverse complement strand
GCCTCAGTAAGTGACAGGGACTGAAACTCACACTGTGACAGGAATAGAATCTCATCAGTGAGAGGGATTGAATCTCAGTCAGTGACAGGGATTGAATCTCAGTCAGTGACAGGAATTGAATCTCAGTCACTAACAGGGATTGTATCTCAGTAAGTGTCAGGAATTCAATCTCAGTCAGTGAGTGGGATGGAACCTCCGTCAGTGACAGGGATTGAATCTCAGCTAGTGACAGGGATTGAATCTCAGTCAGTGACAAGGATTGATGCTCAGACAGTGATAGGAATGGAAGCTCAGTCATTGACAGGCATAGAATCGCAGTCAGTGACAGAGATTGAATCTCAGTCAGTAACAGGGATTGAATCTCAGTCAGTGACTGCGATTGAAATTCAGTCAGTGACAGGGATTGAACCTCAGTTAGTGAAAGGGATTGAATCTCAGTCAATGAAAGTTATTGTCCCTCAGACAGTGACAGGAATTGAATCTAAATCAGTGACAGTGATTGAACCTCCATCAGTGACAGGGATTGAACCTCAGACAGTGACCGGGATTGAATATCAGTCAGTGACAGGGATTGAACTTCGTTCAGTGACAGGGATTGAATCTCAAACAGTGACTGGGATTGAACCTCAGTCAGTGACACATATTGTATCTCAGTTAGTTACAGGGATTGAGCCTCAATCAGTAACAGGAATTGAGCCTCAGTCAGTGACAGAGATTGAATGTCATTCAGTGACAGGGATTAAGCCTCAAATAGCTCCAGGGATTGATCCTCAGTCAGTGACAGGGATTGAATTTCAATCAGTGACAGGGATTGAGACTCAGTCATTGACAGGGATTGAACCTCAGTCAGTGACAGGGATTGAATTTCAATCAGTGACTGGGATTGAATCTCAGTCAGTGACAGGGATTGAATCTCAGTTAGTGACAGAAATTGAATCTCAGTCAGTGACCGGGATTGAACCTCAGTCAGTGACAGGGATTGAATCTCAGTCGGTGACAGTGATTCAGCCACAGTCAGTGACAGGGATTGAGCCGCAATCAGTGACAGGGATTGAATCTCAGTCGGTGACAGGGATTCAGCCACAGTCAGTGACTAGGATTCAGCCTCAATCATTGACACGGATTGAAT
>NW_025129991.1:0-1129 GCF_004010195.1 Chiloscyllium plagiosum | reverse complement strand
ACACACCAGAGTCCTCAACTGCTCCTCATATGACAAGCATTTTATCCCAGGGTCATTCTTATAAACCTCCTCTGGACCCTCTCAAACACCAACACATCTTTCCTGAGATACATGGCTCAAAACTGATCACAACATTCCAAATGCAGTCTGATCAGAATCTCAGCAGTAGATTCCTGCTCTTTTATTCTAGTCCTCTTGAATGTATACTAACATCGCATTTGCCTTCCAATTTGTCAGCTGAACCTGTATGCCAACCTGAAGAGAATCCTGAATGAAGATTCCTAAGTCTCATTGTGGGTTCAGAATTCTGAAGCCTTTCCCCATTTAACAATCAGCCTACGCCTCTATTCTTTCTACCAAAGTGTATAACCTCACACTTTCCCACACTGTATTCCATCTGCCACTTCTCTGCCAATTTTCATAGCCTGTCCAAGTCCTTCTGCAGCCTCCCACTTCCTCAACTCCACCTGTCCCTACAACTGGCTGTGTCATCTGCTAACTTAGCTACACTGGCTTCAGTTCCTTCATCCAGATTGTTAATGTCTACTATGAATAATTGTGGCCCCAAAACTGACCCCTGTAGAATTCCCCTAGTCACCAGCTGCCAGCCGAAAAAAGACTCAAGTATCCCTAACCTCAGCCTTCTGCCAGTCAGCCAATCCTCTATACATAGAGTGATGGACATGTACAGCAGGGAAACAGACCCTTCGGTCCAACTCGTCCATGTTGACTATCCTAATCTAATCTAGTCGAAGTGCCAGCACTTGGCCCATTTCTCTCCAAATCCTTCCTATTCATATACCCATCCAGATGCCTTTTTAATGTTGCAATTGTACCTGCCACCACCACTTCCTCTAGCAGCTCATTCCATACATACTCCACCCTCTGTGTGAAAATGTACCCCCTTAGGTCCCTTTTATATCTTTCCCCTCTCACCCTAAACCTATGCCCTCTGGTTCTGGACTCCCCCAAGTCAGAGAAAAGACCTTGTCTATTTACTCTATCCATGCTCCTCATGATTTTATAAACCTCTAAAAGATCACCCTTCAGCCTTTGACACACCAAGAAAAATAGCCCCAGCCTATTCAGCCTCTCCCTGTAACTCAAATGCTCCGACCCTGGCAACATC
>NW_025129990.1:0-1129 GCF_004010195.1 Chiloscyllium plagiosum | reverse complement strand
GCCCAGATGGGCTCCATTCCAGATGTTCTGAGAGGCGTGTCTGAGGAAATAGCAGAGGCATTGGTTGTCACTGGAGTCAGGGAAAGTCCCAGATGATTGGAAAATCGCTTTTGTAACTCCCTTGTTCAAAAAAGGATCAAGACAAAAGATGGAAAATTATAGGTTGCTTTGCCTAACCTCGGTTGTCGGAAAATTCTAGAATCCATCGTTAAGGATGAGATTTGTAAGTTCTTGGAAGTGCAGGGTCTGATCAAAACAAGCCAGCATGGATTTAGTAAGGCAAGGTCATGCCTGAAAAACTTGTGGGCATTCATTGAAGAGGTAACAAGTAGGTTCGACCAGGGAAACCCAGTGGATGTGATCTATCTAGACTTCCAAAAGGCCTTTGGTAAAGTGCCTCATGGGAGGTGGCTGAGTAAGGTGAGGGCCCATGGTGTTTGAGGTGAGCTACTGGCATGGATTGAGGCTTGGCCGTCTGAAAGAAGGCAGAGAGTTGGGATAAAAGGTTCTTTTTCGGAATGGCATCTGGTGACGAGTGGAATCCCGCAGGGTTCAGTGTTGGGGTTGCAGCTGTTCACTTTATATATTAATGATCTGGATGAAGGGAACTGGGGGTTTTCTGGCAAAGTTCACCAATGATAAGAAGTTAGGTGGACAGGCAGGATGTTCTGAGGAGGTGGGGAGACTGCAGAAAGATTGAGACAGTTGAGGAGAGTGGTCCAGGAAATGGCTGATGAAATTCAACTTGAGCAAATGTGAGGCCTTGCACTTTGGAAAAAAGAATACAGGCCTGGACTATTTTCTAAACGGTGAGAAAATTCATAAAGCCAAAGTACAAAGGGATCTTGGAGTGCTAGTCCAGGATTCTCTAAAGATTGACTTGCAGATTGAGGCCGTGGTGAAGAAAGCAAATGTAATGTTGTCATTTATCTCAAGAAGGTTGGAATATTAAAGCAGTGATGTGCTACTGAGACTTTATAAAGCTCGAGATAAGCCTCACTTCGAACACTGTGACCTGTGTTGGGCCCCACACCTCAGGAAGGACATACTGGCACTGGAGTGTGTCCAGCAGCGATTCACACAGATGATCCCTGGGATAGTAGGCTGAACATAAGATGAATATCTGAGG
>NW_025129989.1:0-1129 GCF_004010195.1 Chiloscyllium plagiosum | reverse complement strand
TGGGGGCTGTCGACATCTTAATTTGGGAAACTTTATTGAACATATTTGACAAACTGCAGTCTGTACGGGCCTACTCTCTGGGAGGCCCAGTCAAGACAGAAGAAATTAAAATCTCCAACCAATACTACTCTATTATCCCCAATCTATCTCTACATTTGCTCCTTTACAACTCGCTGGCTATTTGGGAGTCCATAATACAGTCCCAAAAGAGTGCCCACCCGCTTTTTGTTTCTAAGTTCTAAACACGTGGCCTCATTTGCTGACCACTTAAGAGTATCCTCTCGAAGCTCTGTTGTTATGTCCTCCCTTATCAAAAAGACAACTCCCCCTCTTCACTTACTTGTCCTTCTGTCCCGCCTGTAGCTTCTGGATCCTGGAACAGTGAGCTGCCAGTCCTGCCCTTCTCTCAGCCATGTTTATGTTATGGCTATAATATCCCAGTCCCCAGAGCTAATCCATGGTCTGAGCTCGTCTGCCTTACCTGTCAGGCCTTGTGTGTTGAAATAAGTGACATTTAAACCAGAAGTCTTTTCCCTCCCTTGACTGTTCCCCTGGATATCCTGAATAGTAAACTGATGTATTTTCCCGTGACCATTCAATGATCCCTCTCTTATTCAGAGTCCCTGCCAAACTAGTTTAAACCTTCCAGGTTAAGACTACCAAATCTTCCCGCAGTGGCACTGGTGCCCCTCTGATTCTCCCTTTTACAGGTCACCTCTACCCAAGAAGAGGTCCCAATGATGCAAAAACCCTGCCCCCTACACCAGCTCCTCAGCCGCACATCCATCCGGCCTATTTTTCTATGTCTGTCCTCACTGGGGCAGGTGGCACTGGGAGTAATCTGGAGACCACAACCCTTGAGGTCCTGCTTTTTAACTTCTTACCGCACGCTTGATACTCATTTCACAGGACCCCATTCCTTTGTCTACCTCTGTCATGTTGTCCGATGTGCACAATAACATCTGGCTGTTCGCCCTCTCCTTTAGAATTTTCTGCAACCGCTCAGAGACATCCTTGACCCTGGCATCCGGGAGGCAGCACACCATCCCGGGGTCCCTTCTGCATCCGCACAGTTTCCTGTCTGTCCACCTCACATGAGAGCCTCCTATCATTACTGCTAACTTTAGAC
>NW_025129988.1:0-1129 GCF_004010195.1 Chiloscyllium plagiosum | reverse complement strand
TGACCCAGGCAGGACGGGTTCTGGTGAATGGAAGTGGTTTCACAGGGAGGGAGGACCATAGAGCCATAGGAGGTAACAGAAGTGTGGAGAGCTGTATAGCCTGCAGCCGTTCATGGGGTTGGGGAGGTTGGGAGGGATGGAGCAGTTTACAGGGAGAAGGAGGTTGGTAGGATGGAGCGGTTTCCACAGACAAGGAGGGTTTTTCGGTGAATGGAGCAGATGGCAGAGATAAATGTGAGTTGTACAGACTGGAGGACCAAACAGAGATGTGGAGGGTAGTCATAACTGAACATGTTTATAGATGTAGGAAGGTTTCCTTCTCTATTTAGATATGGAGGGTGTGGAGTCTGACAGATTTTCCTGGAATCAATAATTTTGGTTGGATTCAGTTTCACAGATAAGGGAGCATTAGTAACCTCCTCCAGAATGGTCAAAGTGGGAAAGGTTGTAGGGGACGGTGACAGTTCCACAGATAGGGGTGTAAGAGCTGGAGAAGGTTATGGAGATGAGTAAATAGATGGAGTTACAGGGCGAGCTTACATTGATAGGGTGGGTTCTGGTGACGGGAGGATGTTACACAGCTGGTGAGTCTTGTCAGAACTGGATTGGGAGAGTAACAGACTTTCAGTAGGTTCTACAGATCGGGAGTGCTGCAAGGACCTGAGAGGATTGTCGAGTCTCCACCGAGTGATCGTGTCTTTAGGATTGGAAGAGATTACATAGATACGGAAACATTGAAGACAATGTGTGACTTCCTCTTTTTCTTGAACACAGCCTCAATATCTTTCATCAGCCAGCTTTTCCCTTCACTCTAACAGAGATGTATTGGGTTCTTGACATCACACTTTTCAAAGCCTCCCATTAGCCAGTTATTCCGTCCCCTTCAAACAGACTCACCCAGTTGATGTGAGCATGATGTAGAGGAGGCGGTGTTGGACAGAGATGCGCAATGCTAAAAATCATCTCGGAGAAAGTGAGGTCTGCAGATGCTAGAGGTCAGAGCTGAAAATGTGTTGCTGGAAAAGCACAGCAGGACAGGCAGCATCCAAGGAGCAGGAGAATGGACGTTTCGGGCATAAGCCCTTCTTCAGGAATGAGGAGAGTGTGACACACAGGCTAAGATAAAGGG
>NW_025129987.1:0-1129 GCF_004010195.1 Chiloscyllium plagiosum | reverse complement strand
GTGACGGTCAGTGACAGCTCACTGTGATAGTCAGTTTCAGCTCACTGTGATGGTCAGTGTCAGCTCACTGTGACGGTCAGTGTCTGCTCACTGTGATGGTCAGTATCAGCTCACTGTGATGGTCAGTGACAGCTCACTGTGACGGTCAGTGTCAACTCACTGTGATGGACAGGACCAGTTCACTGTGACGGTCAGTGACAGCTCACTGTGACGGTCAGTATCAGCTCACTGTGATGGTCAGTGACAGCTCACTCTGACGGTCAGTATTAGCTCACTGTGATGGTCCGTGACAGCTCACTGTGATGGTCAGTGTGACCTCACTGTGACGGTCAGTATTAGCTCACTGTGACGGTCAGTATCAGCTCACTGTGACGGTACGGTCAGTGACAGCTCACTGTGATGGTCAGTGTCAGCTCACTTTGATGGTCAGTGACAGCTCACTGTGATGGACAGTGACAGCTCACTGTGATGGTCAGTGACAGCTCACTGTGATGGACAGTGACAGCTTACTGTGACGGTCAGTATAAGCTCACTGTGATGGTCAGTGTCAGCTCACTGTGATGGTCAGTATCAGCTCACTGTGATGGTCAGTGTCAGCTCACTCTGACGGTCAGTATTAGCTCACTGTGATGGTCCGTGACAGCTCACTGTGATGGTCAGTGACAGCTCACTGTGATGGTCAGTGTCAGCTCACTGTGATGGTCAGTATCAGCTCACTGTGATGGTCAGTGTCAGCTCACTGTGATGGTCAGTATCAGCTCACTGTGATGGTCAGTGTCAGCTCAATGTGACGGTCAGTGACAGCTCACTGTGACGGTCAGTATCAGCTCACTTCGACGGTCAGTATCAGCTCACTGTGATTGTCAGTGACAGCTCACTGTGTCGGTCAGTATCAGCTCACTGTGATGGTCAGTGTCAGCTCACTGTGATGTTCAGTATCAGCTCACTGTGACGGTCAGTATCAGCTCACTGTGATGGTCAGTATGAGCTCACTGTGACGGACAGTATCAGCTCACTGTGACGGTCAGTATCAGCTCACTGTGACGGACAGTGACAGCTCACTGTGACGGTCAGTATCAGCTCACTGTGATGGTCTGTGACAGCTCACTGTGACGGTCAGTATCAGCTC
>NW_025129986.1:0-1129 GCF_004010195.1 Chiloscyllium plagiosum | reverse complement strand
ACACTGTCCTTTGTTGAGGTACAGTTATTGGTGAACTGTCCGTTGTTGCGGTACAGTTATGGATTGCACTGTCGTTTGTTGGGGTACAGTTATTGGTACACTGTCCTTTGTTGGGGTAAGTTATGGATAACACTGTCCTTTGTTGGGGTACAGTTATGGATTGCACTGTCGTTTGTTGGGGTACAGTTATAGCTACACTGTCCTTTGTTGAGGTACAGTTATGGACAGCACTGTCCCTTGTTGGGGTACAGTTATGGATAACTCTGTCCTTTGTTGGGGTACAGTTATGGATAACACTGTCCTTTGTTGGGGTACAGTTATGGATTGCACTGTCGTTTGTTGGGGTACAGTTATTGGTACACTGTCCTTTGTTGGGGTACAGTTGTGGATTGCACTGTCGTTTGTTGGGGTACAGTTATAGGTACACTGTCCTTTGTTGGGGTACAGTTATGCATAACACTGTCCTTTGTTTGGGTACAGTTATGGATTGCACTGTCGTTTGTTGGGGTACAGTTGTTGGTACACTGTCCTTTGTTGGGGTACAGTTATGGATTGCACTGTCGTTTGTTGGGGTACAGTTATAGGTACACTGTCCTTTATTGGGGTACAGTTATGGACAGCACTGTCCCTTGTTGGGGCACAGTTATGGATAACATTGTCCTTTGTTGGGGCACGGTTATGGACAGCACTGTCATTTGTTGGGTACAGTTATTGGTACACTGTCTTTGTCGAGGTACAGTTATGGATAACACTGTCCTTTGTTGAGGTATAGTTATGGACAGCACTGTCCTTTGTTGGGGTACAGTTATGGATAACACTGTCCTTTGTTGGGGCACAGTTATTGGTACACTGTCCTTTGTTGAGGTACAGTTATGGACAGCACTGTCCTTTGTTGGGGTACAGTTATGGATAACACTGTCCTTTGTTGGGGCACGGTTATGGACAGCACTGTCATTTGTTGGGTACAGTTATTGGTACACTGTCCTTTGTTGAGGTACAGTTATGGACAGCACAGTCCTTTTTGGGGGTACAGTTATTGGTACACTGTCCTTTGTTGAGGTACAGTTATGGATAACACTGTCCTTTGTTGGGGTATAGTTATTGGTACACTGTCCTTTGTTGAGGTACA
>NW_025129985.1:0-1129 GCF_004010195.1 Chiloscyllium plagiosum | reverse complement strand
CAAACCACTACAAATGCCGAAGGAAAGATCACAAAAGCACTTCACAGGAGGCTCCCAAGCACTGAGGATGTCACCTAGACAGGGGACGAAACGTCTGCAACACAAATTCCCAGCTCGGCGAACAGAACCACAACAACGAGCACCCGAGCTACAAATCTTTTCACAAACTTTGAAAATTCATAGGCTTGTGATTACATTTGGTTTTTATTTACTGATTTCTAAGTGATCACTGTCTTAATGTAACAATAACTCAGCTTATGATTCATGGAATTCTAATGAGATGCCTCAATGTGTGGCTTTTATTTCTCTAAAATGTTGTCTTTTCCAAACTCTACATTTCTTCTCAAATGTCCTCTGGTGTCACAGAACATCCCAAGTCCTTGAGGGACCGACTTAGCCACTCCCTAGATATTCTGTTGTTAATAATTCCCAAACAAGACTAAATTGACATTCTCATTGACTCAAACTGTTAAAGGAATTGAATTCCAGAAGTTTCACTTTTTTAATATATATTTTGGTTGAAACAGAATTTTAAAAATTGCAACAAATCCAAAACAAGACAATTCAAAACAGTACAAAGAGAAAGTGCATTAATTGTGGATATACTTATATACATAAATAAATAAACAACAATGAACAACTAGACACTAATGAATAAATGATAGTAATAATATGGCTTAGTCAGACAAAACAATAGCTCTTAAACAATGAGAGCATTAGTTTATGCATATTCATATGTCCATAACTCTTCCTCTCTGGGTGCTAGATTAATTATACACAAGCATCTTGGATGTATGTTTGCTCGCTGAGCTGAAAGGTTCCTTTTGAGACATTTCGTCACCCTACCAGGTAACATCGTCAGTGAGCTTCCGGGCACAGCACTGCTGATGATTCCTGCTTTCTCTTTATATGTTTGGGTTTCTTTGGGTTGGTGATGTCATTTCCTATGGTGATGTCATTTCCTATGGCGATTTCATTTCCTGTTCCTTTTCTCAGGGATAGTAAATGGGGTCCAAGTCCATCTATCTGATAATAGGGTTCCGGTTGGAATGCCATGCTTCGAGGAATTCTCATGCGTGTCTCTGTTTGGCTTGTTCTGGGAGGAATATGTTGTCCCAGTCGAATGGGC
>NW_025129984.1:0-1129 GCF_004010195.1 Chiloscyllium plagiosum | reverse complement strand
TTCTGTCGGCGGGCCAGTACTGCATTCATTATTTATCACTCATAAAAGCAATAGCTGTGGGTTACTGTAAGTCACTGTTCCTGGCAGCTTGCTGTGTGCACATTGTCTGCTACTTGCAGTACAACCCCTCAGAGAGAACTGCACTGGTGCTCCCCAAAGCAAGTTGTCAAAATCCATTCCATCCCCCGTTGACTCTGGGTTCAGTTGGGAATAATGGAGCCTCCAGATATCTCAGGCTCTCTATCTGTGTGGTGTCAAGATGAGTCAAGATCTTCACAAATCAAAACACAGAAACTGCTGGAGAAACTCAGCAGGGCTGCCAATGTGTGCAGAGAGAAAGCAGAGTTAGTGTTTCAGGGGTCCAGTCACCCTTCGACAGAAACTCTAGTTTTGCTTCTGATTTCCATCACCCGCAGCATTTTAGTTCATTTGATTAACCATCCTGTAATTATGTCTGTGAGTTGGCGCAAATCCTTTCTTCCTGTTTTGGGTTATTATGATGTCATGTTCTGGAGGCTGGGCTGGAAGAGAGAATTACTGTCTGTCTGTCTCTTTCACTAATTCTCTCTCCCTTACATCTGTCTGTGTGAGTCTCTGTGTCTCTTTCACTGTCACCTCCTCCATGAGTTAATGTTTGTCTCTAGATTTCTTGATCTGTCTGATGGCTGTTTTTCTGGTTATTTGTCTCTTGTCCTGTTGGCCTTTGTGTCAATCCGTGTCTCCTAAGGTCCCTCGATCTCGCTGTCTCTCCTTATCTGCCTCTGTTTGTCTGTCTCTCTCTTGATCTGTCTGTCAGCCTCTCACCGCCTGCCACTGCCAGAGTTTCTCTCTGTCTTTGTCAGTCTGCCTGTTGGATACTCGGGCCACTCTGTCTGTGTTGTTAGGTTTCTCACTGAGCTGTCTCAGCTCGCTAGGCGGGTTCTCCCAGCTTGGCAGGTCTGGGGAGACTCTCAGCTCTTACTGCATTGCAGCAGAGACTGGCAGGGTGGGGTTAGTCTGGGTGGAGGGATTACATACCAGTAACACAGGGGGCCCTAGGATAAACTCTGTGTGTGTGTGTGTGAATGACATACAGAGTGTGTGTGAGTCACTGTGAGAGAGGGCACTTGTAAGTGAGTGTGAGAGAGGG
>NW_025129983.1:0-1129 GCF_004010195.1 Chiloscyllium plagiosum | reverse complement strand
TGCTGTGTTTTTCCAGCACCAAATTTTTCAACTTTACCTGGCAATACCTTAACAGAGTGAAAAGAAATCAGAGTGGCAGCCAGCTGATTTATATGTTGGCTTATCAATGTTCTTTCTGTTTAGTGTATCTGTTTCACAAGACACCCTTCACAGTAAAAGCTTAGCACTTCCTCTGCAACAATTGACCAAGCAAAGCAGCTTTCCAAAGACTTTAGGGATCATACGGTTCATACATCTGCGTGGATTAGCTTTAGACAAAGGAAAACTCATTATTAATTATTCTCAAAGCAATTAATAGAAGCTTAGAGAGAGAGAGGATGGACGGGTGGGAAGAATTGAATTAGCAATAGATAGAATTAAGGGACAGAGACTAATTCTGACACACTGCATTGTAACTGTGTTCTGGGTTCCTACTTGCATCCTTGTTTGGTCATTTTATTTGGTTTAAGTTTGCAGCAAATAATGAAAAGAAACAGAACCAAACCTAGAAAAGAATTTGGAATGTAATTCACAACTCTGCTGTTTACAAATGTAACAGCAAATAAAGAATAGTGCATTAAACATGCAAAATCTGGCAGGTCATATGTATGTATATTATTTGTCTTTATATCTGATATGCTGATTTTCTAAAAATATAATTAAAACTTCACACCAATTATAAGGTAAAAATTGTTCCACTGTGCAAAGAAATGCTTGCATTTATTTAGAACCTGGTCACATTCATCTGTGCTGTGATCGAAGACATTCACACATAGCAATATGCCACAAATATCAAAGAGATGCATGATACAGTAATTTATCTGATGTAACTTGACAGTTCAAACACTTAGTAAGTTCAAAGCTAATCTGACTTTGGCTTCAAATCCACCTCTCTGCTGACCCCCAACACCCTTGTTAATCAAGACCCTATCTACCTCAGTCTTAAAAATACTCAATGATCGCACCTTTACTATTCTCCGGAGGAGAATTCCAGACACTTTTGATCCTTTGAACTAGACTCTGTCATAAGGGGAGACATGGTCTCAGCATCCACCCTGTCAAATCTCTCATCTTTTGATAAGAATGCGTTTCATTCTTCTAAATTTGATTAGATTATATTCCCTACAGTGTGGAAACAGGTCCCTCGGCC
>NW_025129982.1:0-1129 GCF_004010195.1 Chiloscyllium plagiosum | reverse complement strand
GTTCAGAATGCATACAGTGTTTTAGCCTTTATTAATAAAGGGATCGAGTACCGGAACCATGAGCTGTACAAAACACTGGTGCGGCCGCATTACAGTTCTTGTCACCGCATTATGAGAAGGATGTGGAAGCTTTGGAAAGCGTGCAGACGAGATTTATTCGGATGTTGCGTGGAATGGAGGGAAGGTCTTTCGATGAAAGGCTGTGGGACGTGAGGCTGTTTTCGTTGGAGAGAAGAAGGTTGAGAGGTGAGTTAATAGAGACATATAAGATAATCAGAGGGTTAGATAGGCAGGACAGGGAAAGCCGTTTTCCAAGTATGGTGATGGCAAGCACGAGGGGGCATATCTTTAAATTGAGGGGTGATAGATCTCGGACAGATGTCAGAGATAGTTACTTTACTCAAAGAGTCGTAAGGGTATGGAATGCTTTGCCTGCAACAGTAGTAGATTCGCTAATTTTAAGTGCATTTAAATCGTCACTGAACAAGCATATCGAATAGTGTAGTTTAGATGGGCTTCAGATTGGTATGACAGGTCGGCGCAACATCGAGGGCCAAAGGACCTATACTGTGCTGTAATGTTCTATGTTCTATGTTCTATGTAATGTTGACATCAGGTCTGTCGTTTTCCTTAACTATTTTAAAACTAATATTTATGGAGTAACTGACTTGCAAGGCTAAATAAACTCTGCCTGTCCCTTTGTACCAGTCACGAGAGGCTGAGTGGTCTCCTACTGTGCCTCTGTAACAGGCTTGAGCGGCTGAATTACCTCCTCCTATCCCTCTGCAACGTTCCCCCAAGTTGAATGGTCTCTTCCTGTCCCTCTGGAGCTGACACAAGAGGTGAAGTGACCTCCTACTAGCCAACAGTAGCAGACTCGAGAGGCTGAATGGCCTCCTCCTGTTCCCATGTGACTGGCCTGAGAGGTTGAATAGCCTCCTCTAGTAATCTGAAACAGGCACATGGTGACAGAATTGATTCCTGCTGTTCCTGACCAACAGACTCAATGCTCTGAATAATGTCTGATTGTTATGGATCTATTTGATAATGGAGCACTTCAAACCAGGAGCAGAATCGCGCAATGTCAATGGGCAAAAAATATTGTAACCGTGGTTTATGATCTCAAGAA
>NW_025129981.1:0-1129 GCF_004010195.1 Chiloscyllium plagiosum | reverse complement strand
CAGTTGAGTAATGCCCTCCTGTTTCTGTGTCCCAGTCTCGTGTAGTTGAATGACTGCCTCCTGTTCCTGTGTCCCAGTGTCGACCAGTTGAGTGACTGCATCCTGTTCCTGTGTCCCTGTCTCGAACAGTTGAGTGCCTGCCTTCTGTTCCTGTGTCCCAGTCTCGGGCAGTTCAGTGCCTGCCTCCTGTTCCTGTGTCCCAGTCTCGGGCAGTTGAATAACTGCCTCCTGTTCATGTGTGCCTCTCTCGAACAGTTGAATAACTGCCTCCTGTTCATGTGTCACTGTCTCGTGCAGATGAGTGACTGCCTCCTGTTCCTGCGTCCCAGTCTCGAGCAGTTGAGTGCCTGCCTTCTGTTCCTGTGTCCCAGTCTCGGGCAGTTGAATGACTGCCTCCTGTTCCTGTGTGCCTCTCTCGAACAGTTGAATAACTGCCTCCTGTTCATGTGTCCCTGTCTCGTGCAGTTGTGTGACTGCCTCCTGTTCCTGTGTCCCAGCCTCGAGCAGTTGAATAACACCCTCCTGTTTCTGTGTGCCAGTCTCGAGCAGTCGAATGACTGCCTCCTGTTCCTGTGTCCCAGTCTCATGCAGTTGAGTAACACCCTCCTGTTCCTGTGTCCCAGTTTCGAGCAGTTGAGTGATCCCTCCTGTTCCTGTGTCCCAGGCTCGAGCAGTTGAATGACTGCCTCCTTTTTCTGTGTCCCAGTGTCGAGCAGTTGAGTGCCTGCCTTCTGTTCCTTTGTCCCAGTCTCATGCAGTTGAGTAACACCCTCCTGTTTCTGTGTCCCAGTCTCGAGCAGTTGAGTGACTGCCTCCTGTTCCTGTGACCCAGACTCGAGCATGTGAGTGACTGCCTCCTGTTCCAGTGTCCCAGTTTTGAGCAGTTGAGTGGTGCCTCCTTTTCCTGTGTCCCAGTCTCGAGCAATTGAGTGGTGCCTCCTTTTCCTGTGTCCCAGTCTCGAACAATTGAGTGATGCCTCCTGTTCCTGTGTCCTAGTCTCGAGTAGTTGACTGACTGCCTCTTGTCCCTGTGTCCCAGTTTCGAGCAGTTGAGTGACTGCCTCCTGTTCCTGTGTCCCAGTCTCGTGCAATTGAATAGAACATAGAACATAGAACAATACAGCACAGA
>NW_025129980.1:0-1129 GCF_004010195.1 Chiloscyllium plagiosum | reverse complement strand
ATTTACAGGAATAATGGAAGGCAGTATGTTACTAAATGGAGAGGGATTACAGGGATTAATTATACTGTGTACTGGGGGGTTCACTCAGACCCGTTCAGACATGGGAGGTTTTGCCTTCCTGATCGTTTGCTCCTTGACACTCCAAGTGACCCCATTGCTCTCCGTACACATGGAATGTTTTGAAGAGTTTGGTTGGTGATGGGGGATGGTGTTTTGAAACGTGTATCAAGGGGGTGCCCTTTATCCAAGATACATTCATTCCTTTCTACATGGAGATCTGAAGACGATGGAAATGGCTGCCCGCTTGCGAATGAAGAGGCTGTGGTTGCTGTCTGGACAGGGGTATTCACCAACATGATGTACTGTGATGGGCACGCTGCAAGATTAATACAGAGAGAGCTCCTTCAGTTCCTCTACCTCTCCCCATTGACACGGCTACTCCGCAGATGCCATATACACCATCGGGAATCCCACTACACTGGATACACCCGGCAGCTCCCTGCTAAGGGTGAAATAATGTATTTACCTCATCCACCATATATATCCTCCGTCACTGAATGGTGACATTGATGGCAACATGCTGGGAGATGATGGATATGTCACCCAGTCCTGTTTGAAAAGTTCCAGAACATAGAAGCTGAATGAAATTGTGACCTGAACAGCCACTGGCAGCACCGTCCTCCCCCCTGGTGTGAAGCTGCAGGACGTGTTAAAGGAGGTGACACCGCTCTGTGACCAGCTCCTTGTTCAATCAGTGACCCCTCACACTCTGCTCCTGGGTTAAGCTGTTCCTGGAAAACCTGATGCGGACACAGCAGATCCCTTTCCCCACACACACTCACTGCGTGGTTTCAAAGCTTCCCCTCTCTGCAACCTCTGCTCCATTTGTTGTTCATGTTGCAGACCCAGATGTTGTAACTGCAGTCCCCAGGCTCCATCCAAGGTTGGGTCACCAAATCCTCAGGTCTTCTTGAATGTCTGAGGCAGCTCACAGCACAACCTCCAGAAAACTATCCCCAGCTGCTGCACTAACTTTTTAATAACAGGAGTCAGTCAGAAACCCCTCGACTCGAAGTGTTGTGGACCAGACCAGATTCCCGCAAAATATTTTAAGAAGGCCGTTTAGATC
>NW_025129979.1:0-1129 GCF_004010195.1 Chiloscyllium plagiosum | reverse complement strand
GAGTGTGTATAAGTGCTTGTGTGAGTGCATGTGTGACAGAGCGTGTGAATGTGCGCGAGAGTGAGTGTGTGTGTTTGTGTGAGTGTGAGTGTGCGTCTCTCGCTCACTGGGCGCAATTACCTCGAACATCCCGGGGCAATATACCGACAGCTCCAGAGTACGCCAGGGACATTGTAATGTTCACGGTCTAACGCTGCCGGGGGCAAGGCTGTGGGACTGTTGGGTTGCCTGTCTATGAGAGGGTGCGATCGGGGTGTGGTGGAAATATGTTGGTGGGGGGGTGGGGGGTGGGGGAGGTAAACAAAATCAAAGGCAGAAACAGAAATTGCTGGAAAAACTGAGCAGCTCTGTCACCAACCGCGGGGAGAGATCAGGTCCAGACTTCTAAGAGGAAGGGTTGGTTAGCTCTGATTTCCCTCCACGGGATGCTGTCAGACCTGCCGAGATCTTCTCAGCAATTTCTGTTCTTGATTCTGATTTCCAGCATCCGCAGTTCTAAGTTGCAAACCCAAGACAGGCGTTTCAAAGGTGAAAAGGCAGCTCGCTCTGAGGGGAAGAATGCAGGGAGTGCGGGTGATGAGGAAGGAAAAGACGGCTCATTGTGTTTCATTTATTCAGCTGCGGTTTGACTGACTCTCAGATCCCGCTTGGCAGATAAAACGCACGATACAGATAAATAATTTGTGGGGTTTTTTTTTCAGTCCGCCTTGTGTTCCTTATTCAAAAAAATATATAATTAACTGTTTCACAGACCGTCTCGCTGTTAATGTCATCGCGGTTTGAGTAGTGAATTCCGTTTTGATGTCCGTGTGCACGCACGAAGTGCATTTTTTCAAAGAAAAAAATTGGTTGCAATTGGTATTCGTGACGCTAATAAAAATCGAGACTTCTCAGCAGCTGGTCGACTTTCTTTCTGAACAGTTAGTGAGCAGTTCTGAACCCCATGGCGGGGTCTCAGTGAGTGTTGAATGAACCATGAGCTTACAAATGGTCAATTTTGGGTTCACCCCACAATGCTGTGATTTTTAAAGAAACTGCCTTTTTGTGTTTGTGTGTGTGTGTGAGTGAGTGAGAGAGAGAGACAGAAACAGAGGGGGAAGAGACAAAGAGAGACAGAGACGGGCAGACA
>NW_025129978.1:0-1129 GCF_004010195.1 Chiloscyllium plagiosum | reverse complement strand
AAAAAGACAAGGATGAGGGGGAAATCAAAGTTCGAAACTGAGGGAATAAGATCGGGTGTGATTCGACCGAGAGCAGAAACTTTTAAGTAAATCCATGTCAGAGCAGTGGGATGTATTGAAGATGGAAACAGGGAAATTACAGAGCCACGTGTTCAATGAAAGATAAAAGGTGGTACTTGGAAATGGTGTGAACTCTGCACATCAGGGGATTTCCATGGGATGTATTGAAGATGGAAACAGGGAAATTACAGAGCCACGTGTTCAATGAAAGATAAAAGGTGGTACTCGGGAATGCTGTGAACTCTGCATACCAGGGGATTTCAAGGATAAGTTCACTGGTAAAGCAAAAATTGATGGAAAATGGAATTCAATCCATGAATGTGAGCTGATGCACTTGGCGGGACACAAAACACAAGGGATACATTATGAATGGTAGAAACCTGGGAAACACTGAATCAGAGGGATCTTGGTGCACATGAAGATCTTAAAGTAGTAGGACAGGTCGATGAAATGGTTGAGAAGGTATTGGGAATTTTTGGCTTTTAAATGCGAGACATAGAGTTGAGGAGCAGAGACAATATGTTGGCACTGTATAAAATATTGGCTAGGCTACAGCTAGAATGTTGGAGTACTTTGATTGTCTGAAAGAAGGTGGAGACTTTCCAGGAAGACTCCAAGGTAGTAAAGTTTTGGGTATGAAGGGAGATTGGATGGACTGGGATTGTTTTCCTTGGAGCAGGGGAGATTGATAGGGGCATCATTTAAAAGTATACTGTTATAAGGGGCATAGACAGCACAGAAGGAAATATGTTTTCCCCTTTGTGGTCTGTTTTGAGTTTTCCAGCGGAAGTGTTGTGACAATGTGGAACTTACTTCCTTAAAGGGTGGTCGAAGCAGATCCCCGATAGCATAGAACTCTTTAAATGTGCACATGTAATGTCAGGGTTATGGACCTAATGCTGGAAAACTGGATGAGAATTGTGAGGCAATTGTTTCGGGCAAAGTGCATTTTTATTTTCTGTACTGTAAGTCTCTGTGTCTCCAAGCCATCTCCAACTCCCAGCTGGACCATTGTCTGTTCAACCAATACTTCCCCCAGAGCCATTGACTCCAACAATGACCCTGACTG
>NW_025129977.1:0-1129 GCF_004010195.1 Chiloscyllium plagiosum | reverse complement strand
ACGAACAGTAATGCAGCCCCACACAGACTGGAATATTTGCCTGCACTGACTGTAGTACAGGCCCCACACTGACGGAAACATCTCCCTGCACTGACAGTAATAAAGTGCCCACACTGACTGGAGACATCTCCCTGCACTGACAGTAATAAATTTCCCACACTGTCTGGAACATCTCCCTGCACTGACTGTAGTACAGTCCCCACACTGACTGGAACATCGCCCTGCACTGACAGTAATAAATTTCCCACACTGTCTGGAACATCTCCCTGCACTGACTGTAATACAGTCCCCACGCTGACTGGAACATCTCCCTGCACTGACTCTAATACTGTCCCCACGCTGACTGGAACATCTCCCTGCACTGACTTTAAAACAGCCTCACACTGACTGGAACATCTCCCAGCACTGATTTGAGTACAGTCCCACACTGATTGGAACATTTCCCTGCACTGACTGTAGTACAGTCCTCACACTGACTGGAACATCGCCCTGCGCTGATTGTAATCCAGACCCCACGCTGACTGGAACATCTCTCAACACTGCCTACAGTACAGTCTCCACACTGACTGGAACATTTTCTTGCACTGTGTGTAATACAGTCCCCATGCTGACTGGAACATGTCCCTGCACTGACTGTAATACAGTCCCTGTGCTGACTGGAACATCTCCCTGCACTGACTGTAATATAGTCCCCACGCTGAATTGAACATCTCCCTGCACTGACTGTAATACAGTTCTTGTGCTGACTGGAACATCTCCCTGCACTGATTGTAATACAGTCCCTACACTGACCGGAACTTCTCCCTGCACTGACTGTAATACATTTCCCGACACTGACTGGAACATCTCCCTGCACTGACTGTAATACTGTCCCCATGCTGACTGGAACATCTCCCTGCACAGACTGCAATACAGTCCCCTTTCTGACTGGATCATCTCCCTGCACTAACTGGAAGACAGTCCCCACGCTGACTGGAACATCTCCCTGCAGTGGCTGTAATACATTCCCCACACTGACTGGAACATCTCCCTGCGCTGATTGTAATCCAGACCCCACGCTGACTGGAACATCTCTCTGCACTGACTACAGTACAATCTCCACACTGATTGGAACTTCTCCTTGCACTGA
>NW_025129976.1:0-1129 GCF_004010195.1 Chiloscyllium plagiosum | reverse complement strand
AAGGGTTCGGGAAATCAATATAGAGACACTGAGCCATTGTGCCACAGACAGAGGAAACGATGTGCTTCAAAATATTAAATTAAAGGCATTACCAGACCCAGCAACAATGTAAATCGATCCTCACAGAAGTGATGGGATTTTGGCGTGAGGTGAGAACCGAGCCATGGAATATCGACACAGTTTTTTAGGTTTGAATTTGGGAGTGTCAGCAAAAGATTATTGGGATCATTAAGACTACATTTCATAGCTCAGGGTTCAAATCGCAGATAGAATAAGCCAGTGAAGTATATTCAGGAGATGCTAATCCCCCGACGAGGTGAGAGGCCACTCTCGATTTGGTGCTTGGAAACGAGCCAGGGCAGGCATCAGATCTTGTGATAGTGACCATAACTGCCTCACATTCTACATAGGAATGGAGAAGGAGTGGATTACGCAAAATGGGAAGATATTTAATTGGGGAAGAGGAAACTATGATACGATTAGACATGAGTTAGGAAGCATGGACTGGGAGCAATTCTTCCATGGTAAAGGCACTATTGACATGTGGAGACTGTTTAAGGAACAGTTATTGTCAGTGATGAATACATATGTCGCTCTGAGACAGGCAAGAAGGGGTAAGATAAAGGAACCTTGGATGATGAGAGCGGTGGAGCTTCTCATCAAAAGAAAGAAGGCAGCTTACATAAGGTGGAGGAAGCTAGGGTCCAGCTCAGCTCTAGAGGATTACAGGCAGGCGAGGAAGGAGCTTACAATGGCCTCAGGAGAGCCAGGAGGGGGCATGAGAAAGGCTTGGCAAAACAGATTAGGGAGAACACAACGGCATTTTACACTTACGTAAGGAATAAGGCAATGGTGAAAGAAAGAGTAGGGCCGATCAGGGATAGCATAGGGAACTTGTGTGTGGAGTCTGAGGAGGTAGAGGAAGCCCTAAATGATTTTTTTTTGCTTCTGTCCTTACGAAAGAAACGAACTTTGTAGTGAATGAAACCTTTGAAAAACAGGTGTGCATGATGGAACGGATGGAGTTAGAAATAGCTGATGTGCTGAAAATGTTGTCAAACATTAAGATTGACAAGTCTCCAGGCCCCGAGCAGACTTGTCCTCGGCTGCTTTGGGAAACGAGAAATGC
>NW_025129975.1:0-1129 GCF_004010195.1 Chiloscyllium plagiosum | reverse complement strand
CTACTGTACAGAAAACACACACCAGTGAGGGTAGAGTCACGATAAGCTCCTGTACAGAAAACACACACCAGTGAGGGTACAGTACCTATAAATTACCATACAAAAAACACACACCAGTGAGGGTACAGTCACCATAAACTACTGTGTAGAAAACAGACACCAGTGAGGACACAGTCACTATAAAGTACTGGACAGAAAACACACACCAGTGAGGGTAGAGTCACTATAAACTACTGTACAGAAAAAACACACCAGTGAGGGTACAGTCACTATAAAGTACTGTACAGAAAACACACACCAGTGAGGGTACAGTCACCATAAACTACTGTACAGAAAACACACACCAGTGAGGATACAGTCACTACAAACTACTGTACAGAAAACAGACACCAGTGAGGTAGAGTCACTATAAAGTACTGTACAGAAAACACACGCCAGTGAGGGTACAGTCAGTATAAACTACTGTACAGAAAACACACACCAGTGAGGGTACAGTCACTATAAATTACCATACAAAAAACACACACCAGTGAGGGTACAGTCACTATAAAGTACAGTAGAAAAAACACACACCAGTGAGGGTACTGTCAGTATAAGGTACTGTACAGAAAACACACCAGTGAGGGTACAGTCAGTATAAAATACTGGACAGAAAACACACACCAGTGAGGGTACAGTCAGTATAAAGTACTGTACAGAAAACACACACCAGTGAGGGTAGAGTCACTATAAGCTCCTGTACAGAAAACACACACCAGTGAGGGTAGAGTCACTATAATCTCCTGTACAGAAAACACACACCAGTGAGGGTACAGTCAGTATAAAATGCTGTACAGAAAACACACACCAGTGAGGGTAGAGTCACTATAAGCTCCTGGACAGAAAACAGACACCAGTGAGGGTACAGTCACCATAAACTACTGCATAGAAAACAGACACCAGTGAGGGTAGAGTGACTATAAACTCCTGTACAGAAAACAGACACCAGTGAGGGTACAGTCACCATAAACTACTGCATAGAAAACAGACACCAGTGAGGGTAGAGTCACTATAAACTCCTGTACAGAAAACACTCACCAGTGAGGGGACAGCCACCAGAAATTCTGTACAGAAACCAGAGACCAGTGAG
>NW_025129974.1:0-1129 GCF_004010195.1 Chiloscyllium plagiosum | reverse complement strand
ATGAAAAAGTTCGCGTGAAAGTGTCTGCCTCCTCGACGGGCGTCTCTTTGAATCTATGACCCTCGAAATCAAAATAAAACTCATAATTTTGCTCACAGAGATCAAGTGTTAATGTTACTTTCAGTATATGTGTTCCAACGCTGCTGCTTCAACAAAACAAAACTGGTACTTAAAGCGAGTGAGAAATTTGCATCACTCATGCAGTGTATTTGGTGCATATGAGGAGGTGAACAAACCCATCTTAACTGCACCTGAGCTCGTGCCCGCGTTTCATGAAGCTAACGAGGCAAACGACATTGAGTTGGAAAGGATCAAATAAAGTAATTTTGATAAGTGAAAAAACTGGGAGGAATGTTTATGTTGGAGAAGAGTATGGAGTACTCATGTGGAAGAGCACAGAGATAAAACGGCAAGATTCACAGCCGAAATGATCGATAATTATGAATTGGTTCAGAAATCAAAGTTGGGTTTCTGACATCAATTTCAATCCATAAGGGACAGACATTATGAAAAGAGAAAATCTGGCGTGGCAAGGAAAGTTTGGAACTCGGTGACCATAATCAGGATGAAGGAATAGCTTCAAACTGAAAGAGAAGTTGGAAAACTCCCGTATTTACACTGCACTGAAGTAGGACACGTTAATAACAATGTTAGTGGGTCAGAAAAAAACATGGGAAGCCAGAGGTAGGAAACAATGTAAGACAGTGAATTTTGTCGATGTGATAAAGAAAGACAAAGTGGAGGATAAACGCCTACACCAGAATGTACAAGCCAGTTTTAGCTTGGATCAGTAGGAAGTGTCAGATCTTTTCAAACTATATACCTGCCAAGTTAAAACTTACTCGCATAGTAGCAGCAGGTAAAGAAGTTACAATATGAAGGTATACAGGATCCTCACAATCTTTGATGATCAAAAATCAGAACCTTCGTACCTCTGAAGAATAGTTATCGGATTATATGAGAGTCATGGGAACTCAATGTGAGAGAAGAAGTGTTCAATTACATATATTGAGGCAAAAGTGTCAAGTGAAGAGTGGAGAAGTCGTGGTAGAAAAACGGTACAAATTCTCAGTTCCAGGAACACAATCTGTCATAGCTACTCATATAGCTAGTTCATAGTTAGGAATGC
>NW_025129973.1:0-1129 GCF_004010195.1 Chiloscyllium plagiosum | reverse complement strand
GTACCTTCCTGAACAGCAGCAGTTCATGTGGTGATGGGAGACCCACAATGTCATTAGGGAGGGAATTCCAGGATTTTGACCCAGTGACAGTGAACCAAGTGCAATATACTTCCAAGTCAGGATGGTGAGTGGCTTGGAGGGGAACTTGTAAGTGATGGTGTTGGTCAGTGAAGTGTCAGATCAGGACTGATTGTGCAGTAAACAGCAGAGGGAGTAGAGTCAGAACTTAGTGTTTCCACAACCGATAGATAAGACCGAAGCTCTGCTGTCCTGTCACATCCAGGTGTGAACATTGAACAACTCCCTGGAAGAGAAAGAGGCTTCTCATTCTGGAATGATACTTTGGTCACGGGATTCCTCCTCCAGAGACAATAACCATGTATCACACCTCCCCCAGTTTTTGTATTGATTCTGTTTGTGTGGGATGTGGGGGTCTCTGACTGGCCAGCATTTATTACCCATCCCTAGTTGCCCTTGAGAAGGTGGTGGTGATCTGCCTTCTTGAACTGTTGCAGTCTACCTCCTGTGGGTTGAGACACAATGCCATTAGGGAGGGAAATCCAGGATTTTGACCAGCAACAGTGAAGGAATGGTGACATATTTCCGAGTCAGGATGCTGAGTGGCTTGGAGGGGAACATGAAGGTGGTGGTGTTCCCATATATCTGCTGACCTTGACCTTCCAGATGGAGGTGGTTGTGGGTTTGGAAGGCACTGTTTAAGGATCTTTGATGAATTTCTGTAGATAACAAACACTGCTGTAACTGAGTGTCAGTGGTGGAGGGACTGGATGTTGGTGGATACAGTGCCAATCAGTTGGGTTACTAAGTCCTGGATGGTATCAAGCTTCTTCAGTGTTGAGATGGCTGTACTCATCCAGGCAAGCAGGGAGTATTCCATCACACTCCTGACCTGTGTCTTGCAGTTGGTGTACAGGCTTTGGGAAATAAGGAGATGAGTTACAAGCTGCAGTATCTCTAGCCTCTGACCTGCTTTTGTAGACACTGCATTTATGTGGTGAGGCCAGTTGAGTTTCTGATCAATGATAACTCACAGGCTGTTGACAGTGGGGGGATTCAGTGATGGTAACACCATTGGATGCCAAGGGGTGGTGGTGGGATTGTCTCTTGT
>NW_025129972.1:0-1129 GCF_004010195.1 Chiloscyllium plagiosum | reverse complement strand
CCTGGAAACTATGGTCAATTTAGCATGGCCAATCCATCGAACGTGCACATCTTTGGATTATGGGAGGAAACCAGAGCACTCGGAGGAAGCTCACACAGGCAGAGAGAGGCTGTGCAAACTCCACACAGACAGTCAACTGAGGCTGGAATCAAACCCGGGTCCCTGACGCTGTGAGACAACAGTGCTAACCACTGAGCTACCATCCCACCCTCTCCAGTGTGAGAGAGGGACAGAGAGAGAGAGAGCGTGAAAGAGAGGGACAGAGGGAGAGGGACTGAGAGAAGGCACAGGGAGAGAGAGCGAGTATGGGAGATAGGGACAGAGAGAGAGTGTGTATAAAAGAGAGGGACGGGGGAGAGTTACTTACAGAAGCCACAGGGAGAGAGAGAGAGTATGGGAGATAGGGACAGACAGAGAGTGTGTGAGAGATAGGAACAGCGATAGAGGTAGTGAGAGAAGGGATAGAGAGAGGGAGTGAGAAATAGGGACAGAAGGAGAGGGACTGAGAGAAGGCACCGGGAGAGAGAGAGAGAATATAGGAGATAGGGACAGAGACAGAGTGTGTGAGAGATAGGAACAGAGAGAGAGGTAGTGAGAGAGGGACAGAGAGATAGTGTATGAAAGCGTGGAACAGAGAGTGTGAAAGGTAAGGACAGAGAGAGAGGGAGTGAGAGACAGGGACAGAAAGAGAGTGTGGGAGATCGGGACAGAGAGAGAGTATGCAAAAGATAGGGAGAGAGAGAGAGAGTGTGTGAAAGGTATAGACAGAGGGAGAGTATGTGAACGATATGAACAGAGAGAAAGGGAGTGAAAGATAGGGACAGAGAGAGAGTAGGTGAAATATATGGATAAAGACAGTGTGTGAAAGGTAAGGACAGAGGGAGAGTATGTGAAAGATAGGGACAGAGAGAGAGGGATTGAAAGATAGGGGCAGAGAGAGAGCATGTGAAAGTTAGGGACAGAGAGAAAGGGATTGAGAGAAGGGGTAGAGAGTGTGTGAGAGATAAAGAGAGAGATAGAATGTATGAGAGATGGGAACAAAGAAAGAGTGTTTGACAGATAAGGACAGAGAGAGAAAGACAAAGAAAGAGATAGTGATGGAGAAAGAGGGTGAGAGACAGGGATGAAG
>NW_025129971.1:0-1129 GCF_004010195.1 Chiloscyllium plagiosum | reverse complement strand
TCAGTTAAATTTTCCAATAGTCGAGTTATTCTATATTCCTCTTTATCTTGTTTGTATTTTAACTGTAGTGTTTAAATCGAGTGTGTTTTATTTAACGTCGGGTCATTTGACCAGTCGCATTGTATCTGGAACACGCACTTCACATCTACCTTTAAAATAAGAAAAGGTGAGGGTCCAGGTGACCTTCATTAAATATCTTCAGGGGGCCTGGTCTGCTCCATAACAAATGTTCGGATCACAATGTATCATTCCAAGTTGGGTTTAGGATTGTTGGTCTTGACGCAGCAAGTGGTTGGTGTTAGTGTCCTTTGTTTTGGATGTTTAAACCTATTGTGGAGTTGGACGAAGTGACTTTTGGGGGAATTGCAAAAAACTGAGTAAAGCAAACAAGCTGGAGTTGGGGTTTGTAGACAAGCTGGAGTTGTGGTTTACAGACAAGTTGGAGTTGGGGTATGTAGACAAGATGGAGTTGGGGTTTGTAGATAAACTGGAGCTGGGTTTTGTAGACAAGTTGGAGTTGGGGTTTACAGACAAGCTAGAGTTGGGGTTTGTAGATATGCTGGAGTTGGGATTTGTAGACAAGTTGGGATTGGCGTTTATAGAAAAGTTGGAGTTGAGGTATGTAGACAAGCTGAAGTTGGGTATTGTAGATAAGCTGGAGTTCGAGTTTGTAGACAAGTTGGAGTTGGGGTTTGTAGACAAGCTGGAGTTGTGGTTTGTAGACAAGTTGGAGTTGTTGTTTGTAGACAAGTTGGAGGTGGGGTATGTAGACAAGTCGGCGTTGGGGTTTGTAGACAAGTGTGAGTTGGGGTATGTAGACAAGTTGGAGTTGGGGTATGTAGACAAGCTGGATTTGGGGTTTGTAGACAAGCTGGAGTTGTGGTATATAGAAAAGTCGGAGTTGGAGTTTGTAGACATGTTGGAGTTGGGGTATGTAGACAAGCTGGATTTGGGGTTTGTAGACAAGTCGGAGTTGGGGTATGTAGACAAGTCGTAGTTGGGGTTTGTAGAAAAGCTGGAGTTGGGGATTGTAGACAATTTGGAGTTGGAGTTTATAGACAAGCTGGAGTTGGGGTATGTAGACAGGCTGGAATTGGGGTATGTAGACAAGCTGGAGTTAGGGTTTGTA
>NW_025129970.1:0-1129 GCF_004010195.1 Chiloscyllium plagiosum | reverse complement strand
TCTCACTAACAGGACTCACGGTGATGTTGCTTCAGGTTAGTGTGATGGTGAGGGTCAGATAGGAGAAGGAGCTTTATACTTTCCTGTGTGTTATAGGTCTCACTAGCAGGACTCACGGTGACCAGGTCTCACGGTGACATTGCTCCTGGTTAGTGTGATGGTGAGGGTCAGATAGGAGAAGGTGCTTTATACTTTCCTGTGTGTTATAGGTCTCACTAACAGGTCTCACGGTGACGTTGCTCCAGGTTAGTGTAATGGTGAGGGTCAGATAGGAGAAGGTGCTTTATACTTTCCTGTGTGTTATAGGTCTCACTAACAGGACTCACGGTGACATTGCTCCAGGTTAGTGTGATGGTGAGGGTCAGATAGGAGAAGGGGCTTTATACTTTCCTGTGTGTTATAGGTCTCACTAACAGGACTCACGGTGATGTTGCTCCAGGTTAGTGTGATGGTGAGGGTCAGATAGGAGAAGGTGCTTTATACTTTCCTGTGTGTTATAGGTCTCACTAACAGGACTCACGGTGACATTGCTCCAGGTTAGTGTGATGGTGAGGGTCAGATAGGAGAAGGTGCTTTATACTTTCCTGTGTGTTATAGGTCTCACTAACAGGTCTCACGGTGATGTTGCTCCTGGTTAGTGTGATGGTGAGGGTCAGATAGGAGAAGGTGCTTTATACTTTCCTGTGTGTTATTGGTCTCACTAACAGGACTCACGGTGACATTGCTCCAGGTTAGTGTGATGGTGAGGGTCAGATAGGAGAAGGTGCTTTATACTTTCCTGTGTGTTATAGGTCTCACTAACAGGATTCACGGTGGCATTGCTCCAGGTTAGTGTGATGGTGAGGGTCAGATAGGAGAAGGTGCTTTATACTTTCCTGTGTGTTATAGGTCTCACTAACAGGACTCACGGTGACATTGCTCCAGGTTAGTGTGATGGTGAGGGTCAGATAGGAGAAGGTGCTTTATACTTTCCTGTGTGTTATAGGTCTCACTAACAGGACTCACGGTGATGTTGCTCCAGGTTATTGTGATGGTGAGGGTCAGATAGGAGAAGGTGCTTTATACTTTCCTGTGTGTTATAGGTCTCACTAACAGAACTCACGGTGATGTTGCTCCAGGTTAGTGTGAT
>NW_025129969.1:0-1129 GCF_004010195.1 Chiloscyllium plagiosum | reverse complement strand
AAATGTTGTAATTGTACCAGCCTCCACCATTTCTCTGGCGCTCATTCCATACATGCAACACTGTCTGGATGAAAATGTTACTGCATATATCTTTTAAAAAATCTTTTCCCTCACATCTGAAACCTATACCCTTCAGCTTTGGACTTACCTATCCTATGAAAAAGACCTTAGCTATTCACTCGATCCATGTCCCTCACGATTTTACAAACCTCTATAAGGTCACCCCTTAGCCTCTGATGTTCTGGGAAAAAAGCTCCAGCCGATTCAGCCTATCCCTATAGCTCAAACATTCCAACCCCAGTAACATCCTTGTAAATCTTCTCTTCATTCTCTCAGGTTTGATAACATTCTTCTTATAGAATAGTGACCAGAATTGTACATAGTATTTTAAAAGTGGCCCCACCAATGTCCTGTGCAGCTGCAATATGACATCCCAACTCCTATACTCAATGCTATGACCAATGAGGGCATGCGTGCCAAATGCCTTCTTCACCCCCCTTTCCACCTGCAACTCCATTTTCAAGGAACTATCGACCTGCAAGTGTAGGTCTCTTTGTTCGGCAACCCAGGACCCTACCGTTGAGAGTATAAGCCTTGCCCTAGTTTGCCTTACTTAAATGCATCCCATTTTATCTAAACTGTACCTGCCACTCCTTAGCCCATTGGCCCATCTGATCAAGGTCCTGCTGTAAGCTTAGATAATCTTCTTCACTGACCGACTCCAACTTGAATGTTCATAGTTCTGATGAACAATCAAACATTAACACCGATTGTCTCTCCACAGATGCTGCTATAACTGCCAAGTTTCCCCAGAATTTTCTGTGTACGTTTCAGATTTCCAGCATCCACAGTATTTAATACATGGAATAGGTGGGTTAGCCTATTCTTTCCCTGATGTGGAGGAGCTGGTGTTGGACAGGGGTGAACAAAACTAAAAATCGCACAGGTTATAGTCCAACAGGTTTATTTGGAAACACTAGCTTTCGGAGCGCTACTCCTTCATCAGGTAGCTCTAGACACCCTATTTTTTCCTTCCTCACGTGCTGTCCACACCTGCAATTGATTCCCACTCACTGGGTCCTCACTGGGATGGCTATCTGATGAAGGAGCAGTGCTCCAAAAGCTAGTG
>NW_025129968.1:0-1129 GCF_004010195.1 Chiloscyllium plagiosum | reverse complement strand
AGTGAGAGTCAGTGTGTGTGGGTGTGTACCTCCCTGAGGGTCAGTGTGTGCGGGAGTGTACCCCAGTGAGGGTCAGTGTGTGTGGGATTGTACCCCAGTCAGAGTCAGCGTGTGTGTGGGAGTGTACTCCAGTGAGGGTCAGCGTGTGTGGGACTGTACCCCAGTGAGAGTCAGTGTGTGTGGGACTGTATCCCAGTGAGGGTCAGTGTGTGTGGGACTGTACCCCAGTGAGAGTCAGTGTGTGTGGGACTGTACCCCAATGAGGGTCAGTGTGTGTGTGGGAGTGTACCTCCCTGAGGGTCAGTGTGTGCGGGAGTGTACCCCAGTGAGGGTCAGTGAGTGTGGGACTGTACCCCAGTGAAAGTCATTGTGAGTGGGAGTGTTCCCCAGTGAGGGTCAGTGTTTGTGGGACTGTACCCCAGTGAGGTCAGTGTGTGTGTGGGAGTGTACACCAGTGAGGGTCAGTGTGTGAGGGACTGTACCCCAGTGAGGGTCAGTGAGTGTGGGACTGTACCCCAGTGAAAGTCATTGTGAGTGGGAGTGTTCCCCAGTGAGGGTCAGTGTTTGTGGGACTGTACCCCAGTGAGGGTCAGTGTGTGTGGGACTGTATCCCAGTGAGGGTCAGGGTGTGTGGGACTGTACCCCAGTGAGAGTCAGTGTGTGTGGGTGTGTACCTCTGTGAGGGTCAGTGTGTGCGGGACTGCACCCCAGTGAGAGTCAGTGTGTGTGGGACTGTACCCCAGTGAGATTCAGTGTGTGAGGGACTGTACCCCAGTGAGGGTCAGTGTGTGTGGGAGTGTACCGCAGTGAGTGTCTGTGTGAGTGTGGGACTGTACCCCAGTGAGGGGCAGTGTGTGTGGGACTGTACCCCAGTTGGGGTCCGTGTGTGTGGGAGTGTACCCCAGTGAGAGTCAGTGTGTGAGGGTCTGTACCCCAGTGAGTGTCAGTGTGTGTGGGAGTGTACACCAGTGAGGGTCAGTACGTGTGTGGGACTGTACCCCAGTGAGAAGCAGTGTGTCTTGGTCTGTACCCCAGTGAGAGTCAGTGTGTCTTGGTCTGTACCCCAGTGAGAGTCAGTGAGAGTGGGACTGTACCGCAGTGAGGGTCAGTGTCTGTGGGAGTATACCCC
>NW_025129967.1:0-1129 GCF_004010195.1 Chiloscyllium plagiosum | reverse complement strand
CTATAGCAGCAACACAGTGAAACAGTCTGGGAATGGTGTCCTGGGGCAGCATGACAGTGAAACAGTCTGTGAAGAGTGTGCTGGAGCAACATCACAGTGAAACAGTCTGGGAAGGGTTAGCTGGAGCAGCATCACAGTGAAACAGTTTGGGATAGGTGTCCTGGAGCAGCATCACAGTGAAACAGTCTGGGATGGATGTCCTGGAGCAGTATCACAGTGAAACAGTCTGGGAAGGGTGTCCTGGAGCAGCATGACAGTGAAAAAGTCTGTGAAGTGTGTCATGGAACAGCATGACAGTGAAAAAGTCTGTGAAGAGTGTCATGGAGCAGTATCACAGTTAAACAGTCTGGGAAGAGTATGCTGGAGCAGCATGACAGTGAAACAGTCTGGGAAGGATGTTCTGGAGCAACATCACAGTGAAACAATCTGGGAAGCATGTCCTGGAGCAGCAGCACGGTGAATCAGTCTGGAAAGAATGTCCTGACGCAGCATCACGAGGAATCAGTCTGGGAAGGGTGTCCTGAAGCAGCATCATGGAAAATCAGTCTGGGAAGGGTGTCCTGGAGCAGCATCACAGTGAAACAGTATGGGAATGGTGTCCTGGAGCAGCATTTCAGTGAAACAGTATGGGAAGAGTGTCCTGGGGTAGTATGACAGTGAAACAGTCTGGGAAGGGTGTACTGGGGTAGTATGACTGTGAAACAGTGTGGGAAAGTTGTCCTGGAGCAGCATTACAGTGAAACAATCTGGGATGGGTGCCCTGGAGCAGTATCACAGTGAAACAGTCTGGGAAGAGTGTCATGGAGCAGCATCACAGTTAAACAATCTGGGAAGAGTGTGCTGGAGCAGCATCACAGTTAAACAGTCTGGGAAGAGTGTGCTGGAGCAACATCACAGTGAAACAGTCTGGGAAGGGTGTTTCGGAGCAGTATCACAGTGAAACAGTCTGGGATGGGTGTCCTGGAGCAGTATCACAGTGAAACACTCTGGGAAGGGTGTCCTGGAGCAGCATGACAGTGAAAAAGTCTGGGAAGAGTGTCGTGGAGCAGTATCACAGTGAAACAGTCAGGGAAGGATGTTCTGGAGCAACATCACAGTGTCAGGGTGGAATGTGTTGGTGAAGTTGATG
>NW_025129966.1:0-1129 GCF_004010195.1 Chiloscyllium plagiosum | reverse complement strand
ACTGATGCAACTTATTCGTATATTTCTGTTTGTCCCAAGCAAACTCCCCTTCTCTCCCAGTGTCCCATACTGGTGGGGAGTGAGTCACCTCCGACTGTCCTTGTGTAACAGGATCCTCTGGCCTCAGTAGCCTCCAGATTTCCCTTTGCCCCAGTTTTGAGCAGTTGAGTGACTGCCTCCTGTTCCTGTGTCCCAGTCGCGAACAGTCGAGTCTCCTGTTCCTGAGTCCCAGTTTCAAACAGTTGAATGATTCCCTCATGATCCCATACATGTCCTCCTCCTGCTCCTGAGTAACCGGTTCCAATAGCTTTGTGCTCACCTGCTGCTCCTGTGGAATTGAGGTGAGGAACTGAATGGCCTCTTCACATTCGTTACAACTTTTCTTGACTAAAGACCTTTCCCCTGTTTCTGTAAAACACCATCAAATTCTGAATGATGTATATTTGTATTTGACTCTCAGTAATTGAGCAAACAAGCCGACTGGCAGAATTCAGATGCTGAATAGCCACCTCCTGTTCCAGTGTTATACACTGAAGAGTCAACAGACTCTCAGAGAAGTACAGCAAGGAAAAAGATCGTTCGGTCTGGTCATCCATACAGCCAAATATCCTCAATTAATCACGTCCCCCTTGCCAGCAGGTGGCCATCTCCCTCTACACACTTCCCATGCATAATTCCATCCAAATGCTTTTTAAATGGTGTAACTGTACCTGCCTCCACCACCTCTTTTGACTGTTCAATCCATACTCACAGCGGTCTCTGTGTGAAAATGTTGTCCCTCATGTCCCTTTTTAAATCTTTCTCCTCTCACTTTAAACCTTTGTCTTCTAATTTTGGACTCGTCTATCCAGGGAAAAGTCATTGACTGTTTACCTTATCTATGCCCCTCATGATTTTATAAACCTCTTTAAGGTCCCCCCTCAGCCTCAACACTTGAAAATAGTTCCAGCCTATTCAAACTCTCGCTGCAACTCTAACCCTCCAACACCTGCAACATTCTTTTAAATCTCTTCTGCACCTTTTCAAGTTTGACAACGCCTTTCCGACAGCAGGGAGACCAGAATTAAAAGCAATATTACAAAAGTGGCCAAACCAATGTATACATTTTGTCATGCAAATGTTCGACTCA
>NW_025129965.1:0-1129 GCF_004010195.1 Chiloscyllium plagiosum | reverse complement strand
AGAATGAGCTGCCAGAGAAATTGGTGGAGTCTGGTGCAACTGTAACATTGAATAGCATCTGGATGGATACATGAGTAACACAACAGCATATCTAATTTAGCACCAGATGATGAGCAATTGAGTCAAAATCGATCGGACGCAGTGAAACAATGATCCTCTCTTCGTGTGGTGTACATCCGTGACTCTATAATTCGACGAAGAATTATTCCCACAACTTCAGCTGTGTCAGAATCGAGTTTGCGGTGAAAGCCTGTCAATCTGCTGAGGTAACGTTCATCTGGGCCTCTGCAAAGGATTTGGCGAAATTTTTGGGTCTTGACAATTTGTTCTTCCAACAAATGAATTCAGTTGTTTTACTATGAAAATTGACGATCTTGCTGCAGCTGTGATGGCTGAGAGGTTAAGGCGTTGGATTTGCATTTGGATTTGAGTGAGTGAGTGATGGACCCCAATAGGGTCTCCCTGCGTAGGTTCGAATCCTGTTCACAGCGTAGAATCTTTTAAAAGTCATCAATTCCTTTGCAGGATTTGGATTTCGTGGAGCTTGAGCTTTGCATTCAATCGAAAGTAAATTTTCAACTGTGAAGAATCCGAAGTAATTTCAAGACTGACCCAGTCATCTAATTGAATAAATTATATGTCGAGACACAAAAAGCCACCAACTTCCAACACGAATCAGAGTCAACACATTTGTCGAACTATTGTGAAATTTGGATGTTCAGGGGTGGAATTCAGCAAAACAAGAAGCAATGCAATACATTTACCTGCAGGTGATGATTTTTTTTAGGATCAGTTGAAAGTCAAGCTGAGAAAGTTCAACCTAATTTACAGCTGACTCTCAAGGCCAATAATCTATTATATCAGCAGTCAATGAATTAGAAAAAAAGCAATTCCATGTGTGGAAAGGAACTCGACTGATTCAGGTTCCTGGCTTGCGATGTGAAAAGGCAAGGCGATATCAGCGGAGTAGAAATTTCTGGAAATATTAGAAATGGAATGTTAACGGTCTTCTGCTGTCCACATTCGTAAGAAACTGCGCATTAAGAACTGAAATTGAAAATTAACGATGAAAATCAGATTTAGCCCTCTGCTTGTAGTGTAGCATTGTTCAGAACAATAGGTCGTTGTT
>NW_025129964.1:0-1129 GCF_004010195.1 Chiloscyllium plagiosum | reverse complement strand
TTGATAGAGGTGTATAAGATGATTAGGGGTTTTATAGGATCGACAGTGAGAATATTTTTCCACGTATGGAGTCAGCTATTACAAGGGGCATAGGTTTGAATTAAGCGGGGGTAGGTATAGGACAGATGTTAGGGGTAGGTTCTTTACTCAGCGAGTCGCGAGTTCATGGAATGCCCTGCCAGTAGCAGTGGTGGACTCTCCCTCATTATGGGCATTTATGCGGGCATTGGATAGGCATATGGAGGATAGTGGGCTAGTGTAGGTTAGGTGGGCTTGGATCGGCGCAACATCGAGGGCCGAAGGGCCTGTACTGCGCTGTGTTCTTTTATGTTCTATGTTCTATGTAACCCTCACCTGCAGTGTGACTAACTCACTGAACGTGCTGTCCATAACATGCTCAGTATTGCTCAACAGTGAGTTCACTCTAATCTCCTGCTCTGAAAAGCAGTTTTCCAGTAGCTGCAGATGGGCAGTCTTCCTGCACACATAGCCGTCACGGACACAGGAAGTGTCCCTTATTTCCCACATTGTGCAAGAGGAGCACACCACAGGTCTGAGGTCTCCGATCACAATGTCTCTCTCGTTTCAGTTAGTTACTCCCATTAGGAGAATTTAAATGAGCTAGCAACCTTCCTTCTCTTCAAACATTTCCATTATAATCAAAAGCCACGATCGTTACTTAAGCTGACATTTTATTCTGTAAAAACTCTTTTTAAAAAAAACTCAGCAGGTATCGATTACAACTTGGCTGTTCCCATTGAGATCATGTGAATTTATGAATGGCCTGCACTAAAACTGAAGCTGTGGTTCACATTCTCCCTGTCTCACCTCGCTCTGTTTACAACCAACTCCAAAACACGCTCATTGAGCCAAGCATCACCCACAGTGCAGCCCTATCATTTTCATTGTCTGCTCTTACCTACACTGCCCCAGCCTCCTGTACTGTTCCAATGCATCTCAATGGGAGCTCAGGAACAGCATCTCATCTCTCAATTCAGCCCTTTGTTAATTCAGAGTCAACAAGGACTTCAGCAGTTTCTGAATGAACAGTTGTCAGAACCTGGAACATCCTACCCGAAATGGTGCTGGAATTTGGGTCCATAAGGAATTTTAATGAGAAGTTTGCAGG
>NW_025129963.1:0-1129 GCF_004010195.1 Chiloscyllium plagiosum | reverse complement strand
GTCTATCACGAGGGGGAATAGTTAAGCTCATTGAAGGAATGGTCAGAGAAGAGGATAGAGCTGGTTTGTTTACACAGGCAGTGGTGGGTGTGTGGAATATACTGTCAACAGTGGTAATAGAATCAGATATGTTTTTAAGCCACTAGTCCATCGTCACGTTCGCTCAGTGGTTAGCGCTTCTGCTACACAGCACCACTGACCCGTGTTCGATACCATCCTCACTGGAATGTCTATGTGGAGTTTGCACGTTTTCCCCTTTTCTGCGTGCTTACACTCCTGGTGCTCTGGTTTCCTTTCAGAGCCACAAATATGTGCAGGTTAGATGAATTGGCCATGTTAAATTGCCATTAGTGGTCAGGGATGTGTAGGCCAGGTAATCTAAGCAGGGGAAATGTAGATTCATAGGTATGGGGCCATGGGTTTGGGTGAGATATTCTTTAGAGGACCAATGTGGACCTGTTGGCCAAATGATTTGTTTCCACACAGTGGGGATATTTATTCTACTAGTGCAATGAAAGGTATGTCGGTTTGCCTGATGTTAGAGTAGGATAAAAGGCTGGCACAACACCGAGAACCAAATCCTTTAGCGTTTTGAACTGTTCTATGTTCTTTATTTAGACTTGAAATCTCACAGACTCTGGAAGGTTATTGGGAGATGTAATCGAAGGTTCGGATTACTAACAGGGAAAGATACGATATATAAGAACAGTCAATGTGCACAGGTTGACGTTGAATTCAAATATGTGTTGGTACAAAATCATGGAATTCGCGCCCTCGGGTCATTGTGGGTAAACTGCAACGTATGGATTACTGCGGATCAAGAAGGCAGTTCACCACCACATCCTCACAGAGACCACACGGGTTGAGAATTCTGTGGTTTCCCCCAACCAGAGATGTCCACATCATAGTCTGAGAACGAGGGTCAGGCAATGCAGGAAAGATGACAGAATGCACTTCTACAATAAAACAGTTCTGGAGGTTTGGAACTCACAGCCTCAAATGCTTAGCGATGCTAATTCAATTGTTGCGTTTAAATGTGAGATTGATCATTTTCATTGTGGCAGAGGATCAAGGAATATGGTCCCAAGCCTTGCAGATGGAGTTGTCTTACAGATTCAACATGATCTTC
>NW_025129962.1:0-1129 GCF_004010195.1 Chiloscyllium plagiosum | reverse complement strand
GTTGAATGACTCCTTCCTGTTCGTGTGTCCCACTCTCGAGCAGCTGAGTGACTGCCTCCTGTTCCTTTATCCCAGGCTCGAGCGGTTGACTGACTCCCTCCTGTTCCTGTGTCCCAGACTCAAGCAGTTGAGTGACTGCCTCCTGTTCCTGTGCCACAGTCTCGAGCAGTTAATGACAACCTCCTGTTCCTGTGACCCAGACTCGAGCAGTTGAGTGACTCCCTCCTGTACCTGTGACTCAGTCTCAAGTAGTTGAATGACAGCCTTCTGTTCCTGTATCCCAGTCTCGAGCAGTTGAGTGACTGCCTTCTGTTCCTTTGTCCCAGTCTCGAGCAGTTGACTGACTCCCTCTTGTTCATGTGTCCCAGTTTTGAGCAGTTTAATGACTCCCTCCTATTCCTGTGTCCCAGTCTCGAGCAGTTGAGTGACTCCCTCCTGTTCCTGTGTCTCAGTCTCGAGCAGTGGACTGACTCCCTCCTGTTCCTGTTTCCCAGTCTCGAGCAGTTGTGTGACTGCCGCCTTTTACTGTGACCCAGTCTCGAGCAGTTGACTGACTCTCTCCTGTTCCTGTGTCCCAGTCTTGAGCAGTTGAAAGCCTCCAACCTGTTCCTGTGTCCCAGTCTCGAGCAGTTGACTGACTCTCCCCTGTTCCTTTGTCCCAGTCTCGAGCAGTTGACTGACTCCCTCTTGTTCCTGTGTCCCAGTCTTGAGCAGTTTAATGACTCCCTCCTGTTCCTGTATCCCAGTCTCGAGCAGTTGAGTGACTCCCTCCTGTTCCTGTGCCACAGTCTCGAGCAGTTGAATGACTCCCTCCTCTTCCTGTGTCCCAGTCTCGAGCAATTGAGTGACTGTCTCCTGATCCTGTGACGCAGACTCGAGCAGTTGCCTGACTTCGCCTGTCCCTGTGTCCCAGACTCGTGCAGTTGAATGACTCCCTCCTGGACCTGTGTTCCAGTTTCGTGCAGAGGAATGACTGCCTCCCGTTCCTTTGACCCAGTCTCGAGCAGTTACATGACTCCCTCCTGTTCCTGTGTCCCAGTCTCGAGCAGTTAAGTGACTGCCTTCTGTTCCTCTGACCCAGTCTCGAGCAGTTACATGACTCCCTCCTGTTCCTGTGTCCCAGTCTCGA
>NW_025129961.1:0-1129 GCF_004010195.1 Chiloscyllium plagiosum | reverse complement strand
TCAAAGTTAATGTTTTGGGTCTGGTGATCCTTCGTCACAACTGTTCTGAGGAAGGGTCACCAGACCCAAAATGTTAACGCTGATTTCTCTTCACAGATGCTGCCAAACCTGCTGAGTTCTTCCAGCAATTTCTGTTATAGTGTCAAAATAAGAGCTTGTTCTAAATGGAGGTTTGCTTGCTGAGCTGCAAGGTTCATTTTGTCACCATTCTAGGTAACATCATCAGTGAGCCTCCGGATGAAGCACTGGTGGAATGGCCCACTTTCTATTTACGTGTTTAGGTTTCCTTGGGTTGGTGATGTCATTTCCTGTTCTTTTTCTCAGGGGATGGTAAATGGGTTACAATTCAATGTGTTTCTTGATGGAATTCAGGTTGGAATGCCATGCTTCTAGGAAGTTAAAAATCACACAGCACCAGGTTATAGTCCAACAGGTTTAATTGGAAGCACTAACTTTCAGCGCGCTGCTCCTTCATTAGGTGGTTGTGGAGTATAAGATTGTAAGAAACTGATGTATCACACTGTAAACTTTTGCTATAAATTCTGTGTCTTACAATCTTATACTCCACAACCACCTAATGAAGGAGCAGCGCGCTGAAAGTTAGTGCTTCCAATTAAACCTGTTGGACTATAACCTGGTGTTGTGTGATTTTTAACTTTGTACACCCCAGTCCAACACTGGTTATCTCCAAATCATGCTTCTAGGAATTCTTGTGCATATCTCTGTTTGGCTTGTCCTAGGATGGATGTGTTGTCCCAGTCGAAGCGGTGTCCTTCCTCATCTGTATGTAAGGATACTAGTGAGAGTGGGTCATGTCATTTTGTGGCTAGTTGATGCTCATGTATCTTGCTGGCTAGGTTTCTGGCTGTTTGTCCAATGCCTGTTCGACAAACCAAACAGAGACATGCACGAGAATTCCTAGAAGCATGGCATTCCAACCGGAACTCTATCAACAAACACATTGACTTCGATCCCATTTATCATTCCCTGAGAAAAAAAAACAGGAAACGACATCACAACATGAAATGAGATCACCACAGGAAATGACATCACCAACCCAAGGAAACCTAAACACATAAATCAAAAGCGGGCCACGCCACCAGTGCTTCATCCGGAGGCTCACTGATGA
>NW_025129960.1:0-1129 GCF_004010195.1 Chiloscyllium plagiosum | reverse complement strand
CTTAATGGTATACGGGTATCACTGGCTGGGCCACCATTATGTCACTTTTCTAGCTGCTCTTGAGAAGACCGTGAGTCACTGCAGTCGACGTGTTTGATCTGATTTGATTTGATTTATTTTCGTCAAATGTACAATGGAAAGCTTTGTTGTGTGATTAGTGCAGGAACATGATAGCAAACAAGAAAATACAATTCATGGGACACTTCAACGGAGTGAGGTATATAAGGCTAAAGCTGCACAGGAGATTTGCAAAGCAAGATCGCTATTAGCAAGACTAGTATTATTTGAAAAGTTAGAGATGTCAATTCGTCAGTCTAATTGCGGTAGGGAAGAAGGTGTTCCTGAGTATGCTGGTCCATGTTTTCAAGCCTCTCTATCTTCTCCCTATTGGAAAAGGTTGTAAGAGATCATTACCAGTTTGGGAGAGATCCTTTCTTGTTATCAGCCTTTCGGCGACAATGAGAAGTATAACTGGATGAAAGGTTGTCATCAGTGATGGTCTGGGCTGTGCACACAACCGCCTGTAGTTTCTTATGGTCCTGGGTACAGCAGTTATCATGTCACACGAATAGAATGCTTTCAGTTGCCAGTATACAGAGCACTGGGAGACGGGCAGTTCCAAAATAGTTAGATGTAACAATTGGCTGTTAAATTGATACCCAAGTTCTGGTTGCTGTTTTGAAAACAATTGAAAGTTCACCAGTAAATGTAAACTATGTCCATGATAGCAAAACCCAGTTGGGTTAATTGTGTTGGCAACATCGAGCCAATCAGCCATCACCTGCTTCAATTTTAAAGAGAGGCCATTGCCATCACAACGATTGAAGTAGAGACAGACATAAAGAGAAGGCGAGACAGAACACAGCGTGAGAAACAGATGGAGAATCAGTCAAAGACAGAAGGGAAACAAAACAAGGAAACAAACAGTCACATGAACAGGGAGAAGGGGAGAGAGGAAATTCAGGGAAAGAAACAGAAGACAGAGAAAAGGATAACACAGGGAAACGGACAGAGTGAGAGAAAACAGTGAGAGACAAAGGACACAGGGAGCTGGGGGTGGGGTCACAGGGAGCTGGGGGTGAGCAATGAGAGGTGCTGGGGGTGAGAACAGGAAAGAGCTGGAAATGAG
>NW_025129959.1:0-1129 GCF_004010195.1 Chiloscyllium plagiosum | reverse complement strand
TTTATATATTGCAAGTAGCTTTTAAATGGACATATATATTTGATAGAAAGTGTTTGAAATGGCCAGTTAACACTCCTGCTCTACAGCAGTTACACTGCTGTTGGATGGCAGTGGCTCTCCCTCTAGTGTTCAAAATACTCCCCATGATACAATAATTCGCATAATTTGATTGCTTTCCAGGTGTCCAAACAATAATATTCAAATTCCGTTGGCTTCTGGTATCCTGAGCGTTATTTAAACTCTTTGGTCTTATTTGAATTGTTGTCAATACAGAAACCAAAACTCAGGTAACCATTTCCCAGCTAATGGTGACATGTGGAACAGAGTGAACTTTAGCTGGCATCTGTGGCTGTACTTTCTATTCAGCAAAACCCGTTCTGTCTGAAAGTGACCGGACATGCTTTCGGCTTCATAACACCTCCCCACTTCAGAAAAAAAAAACACATGAACCAGCAGAATGAAAAAATGGTTTCATTTGTTTTCCTATAATTCTTAATCCCATTATTATTATGAATTCCAAAAGTATTAATCTCAGCTATACCATACATATTAATTCTGCACACATATACGACACTGCAATAAGTCAAATCTTATCGAAACTTTTTCCTTTACATCTGGGATAACACATCTGCTATCGCATTTTAGGACCCACTGCATGTACGTTTTGTAAGGTTAAAGTCGGTAACATAAGACTCCAATGAAATAGTCTCATATTCTGTTCTTTAAATATTAAAAAAAAAGCGAGAGGGTTGTCGTTGTCCACAACCGTCTCTGACAGTTTGTTTGTCATATAAACATCAACATATTGAGGTAAAAACAATGACTGCAGATGCTGGAAACCAGATTCTGGATTAGTGGTGCTGGAAGAGCACAGCAGTTCAGGCAGCATCCGAGGACAGGCAAAATCCTCGGACTGCCTGAATTGCTGTGCTCTTCCAGCACCACTAATCCAAACATCAAAATATTGTCAGTCCCGTGCGAAACTTAATCATTCTTTTACAATAAGGGAGATTTTGTATTTTTTTTCTGGTGGATATTGTTTGTTCCGACAAGTAGCTAATTGGCCATTCAATTCCAACATCATCTTGCTGTATAGATACTTCTCCGACACCTATACCCCTAGCATCAA
>NW_025129958.1:0-1129 GCF_004010195.1 Chiloscyllium plagiosum | reverse complement strand
GAGGACGTCGCTCGGTCTCAGCCCTCACAGAACAGGTGTAGCCACTCGGGGAGAATGTGAGAACGTCTCTCAGTGTCAGCCCTCACAGAACACGTGTCGGCACTCGAGGAGAATGTGAGGACGTCTCTCAGTCTCAGGCTTCACAGAACAGGGGTAGCCACTCGGGGAGAATGTGAGAACGTCTCTCAGTCTCAGCCCTCACAGAACAGGGGTAGCCACTCGGGGAGAATGTGAGAACGTCTCTCAGTGTCAGCCCTCACAGAACATGTGTACCCACTCGGGGAGAATGTGAGAACATCTCTTACCTTAGCCCTCACAGAACACGTGCAGCCACTCGGGGAGAGTGAGGACATCTCTCAGTCTCAGCCCTCACACAACACGTGTAGCCACTTGGGGAGAATGAGGACGTCTGTCAGTCTCAGACTTCACAGAACACGTGTAGCCACTCGGGGAGAATGTGAGAACGCATCTCAGTCTCAGACTTCACAGAACACGTGTAGCCACTTGGGGAGAGTTGGAGAACGTCTCTCAGTCTCAGCCCTCACAGAACACATGTAGCCACTCGAGGAGAATGCGAGAACGCCTCTCAGTCTCAGCGCACACAGAACACGTGTAGCCACTCGAGGACAATGTGAGGACGTCTCTCAGTCTCAGTCCTCACAGAACACGTGTAGCCACTCGGGGAGAGTGAGGACGTCTCTCAGTCTCAGCCCTCACAGAACACGTATAGCCACTTGGGGAGAATGAGGACGTCTGTCAGCCTCAGACCTCACAGAATACGTGTAGCCACTCAGGGAGAATGTGAGGACGTCTCTATCTCTGTGCCCTCACAGAACATGTGTAGCCACTCGGGGAGAATGAGGACGTCGCTCGGTCTCAGTCCTCGCAGAACACGTGTAGCCACTTGGGGAGAGTGAGGACGTCGCTCAGTCTCAGCCCTCACACAACACATGTAGCCACTCAGGAAGAGTGAGGATGTCTCTTAGTCTCAGCCCTCACAGAACACGTGTTGCCACTCGGGGAGAATGTGAGGACGTCTCTCGGTCTCAGCCCTCACAGAACACGTGTTGCCACTCGGGGAGAGTGAGGACGTCTTTCGGGCTCAGCCCTCACAGAACACGTGTAGCCA
>NW_025129957.1:0-1129 GCF_004010195.1 Chiloscyllium plagiosum | reverse complement strand
GGGGGGGGGGTCGGTGCAAATCCCCGTGCAGGTTTGTTTAAAAACAAACCCCAGGCCCGAAGGAAACCGGTTTGTGTGTACACACACAGACACACACAGACCTCCCCTCATCACTTGCTGACGGCTGCCTCTTTTAAACAGCGAGTCAGAGATTTCGTGATTTGTGTATCAGTCGCCCCGTTCTTTCTGCGGGCAAGTGGACACCCCTGAAATGTAAAGGACTGATAAACCCTCATGGATCAGATATCCTCGGAATATCCAACAACTTCTCAGTCTCCCACTCCCCCGCCGCCGAACCCCTACACCTCTAAATCCAATGCTTTTATTTCGCGTAAAGAGTTTATCAGGAGGTCAGTACTTGAACAAGGGGAGTTATAAGTTGCCAATTGTTAACCTGTAACAAGAACCCATTTATTTGGATTGTCCGTGCTAAATTGTCCCGTACTGCCCAGGGATGTACAGGTTAGGGTGGGATTGGCCATGCTAAATTGTCCCGTAGTGCCCAGGGATGTGCAGGTTAGGGTGGGATTGGCCGTGCTAAATTGTCCCGTAGTGCCCAGGGATGCGCAGGTTACGGTGGGATTGGCCGTGCTAAATTGTCCCGTAGTGCCCAGGGATGTGCAGGTTAGGGTGGGATTGGCCACACCTTTGGACTGAGAGAGGAAACCGGAGCACCCGGAGGAAACCCACGCAGACACAGGGGGGGAGAATGTGCAAACTCCACACAGAGAGTGGTCCAAGGGTGGGATCGAAGTTGGGTCCCTGGTGCCATGCGGCAGCAGCTCTCACCACTGAGGCACCGTGCCACCCAGATGGAATGGTCTGCCCCACAGGGCAGTGGAGGGCAAGTCTCTGGGTTATAGGGATGTGGCAGGAACAGGATACTGATTGTGGAGGGTCAGAGTGAATGGTGGTGCTGGCTAGAAGGGCCGAATGGCCTACTCTGCTCTGAACTACCCACTGGGTAAGCAGCAGCAGCACCATCCCACCAGGTAGACCCCTAACCCAAGGAGGAATCTGTTAGAGACCACTCCCCATCCGCCCCCCGACCTCCAGGTCACCTGAAAGCCAACGCCTTAATGATAATTCCTTGCAGCACAAAGGGAATCAGTGCGGTGGGAGACAGCGC
>NW_025129956.1:0-1129 GCF_004010195.1 Chiloscyllium plagiosum | reverse complement strand
GTCAGTGGTGGGTGAGTCTTGAGAAAAAAATAAACAAGTTAAAAAATTACTTGAAAAAGGACACATTGTTTATACACCGAGCTTGTGGAGAGGCCTGCATAGGGATGGGCTTGGGAGAGTTTTTGTATCCAGACATTGAAAGCTGAATGTTGGATTATTTGAGGAGGAATTGTTTTTTTCATTTGTTCAGTAAAGTGTTTGATTTTTAAAAAATATTTATTTTTTTTATTTTTCTTTGCATGCTTCATAATAAATCCGTGCTTAAGGAAAGATAGTTTAATTTAATATATAATTTCTTTCGATATCTGGAAAAGAAAATGTGACAAGCAAAAAAATTTTTTTTATTTTTCTTTGCATGCTTCATAATAAATCTGTGCTTAAGGAAAGATAGTTTAATTTAATATATAACTTCTTTAGATATCTGGAAAAGAAAATCTGACAAGCAAAGACATTTGCCCCACCTCCCCTTCCAATGTGAAATTAAAATTACTCTGCAATTTGGGAGACTGTAGACTATAATTGCTTACAACAAGGAGAATCTTGCATGCAAATTGACGAATGCCAAGATATTCTGTGACACAAACACTCAGCTTCAAGGTCATCGCTGATTCTTCTCCATCTTTGGACTGTGACTTGTATATTCACCTGCAGAAGCCTGAAGGAAAATGTCGAACCCACCCCCTCCCCATCAGGCGTATTAATCATGAACAACTCATGCTTGCAAAGCCTCATGTAAATTCAGTTTCTTGAATTTTCCATTCTAACAATTTTCTGTTTAAATTTTAGTCATTTCCTAGAATTCATGCAAGAATGATTCTAAATAGTCTCTGATTTATTGCCCCACACATTCAAGAGCAACTACTAGTTAGCAAATTAAATTCATAAGGAGTGGGTACATGGGAAGACCAAGACCTGACTTTCAATCAGCCTACAAAAATGTAGGGAAAAATACATGATTAGGGATGACAGCACCCAGAGACAGCCAATTGGAAGCCATTCTCATTCTTCTAGTTCCACAGTTAGCAGAACTAAAGTGACTATTCACAGCTTTTGTCATTTTAAAGGTTTACAAATATTAAAAAGGTAAAAAGTTGACGACTCAACTTGTCTTCCAGTTGAAGCTTCCTGG
>NW_025129955.1:0-1129 GCF_004010195.1 Chiloscyllium plagiosum | reverse complement strand
TTAATGATATGGTTTGGTACCGTGGAACAAAAGCAATGATTTAATTAGTTCAGTTGTGAATCCTATGTATTTCATTCATTCTAATATTACTCTTGAATATTCTGAGAGTGTGAAACATTCTAGCAGTCAATGCAGCCCGCAGAAGACTCGGTAGAAAGTAATGTAGAGAATCAAAACGAACCAGAGATGGAGAAACAATGAAAGTCCATTATTTGGCATTTTGCCATCTCTGGCATTTATATCCTATTATATGCAGGTTTTTTTAAAATAACAATACTCTATATCTGCATTTCAAATGCTACTTATTCATCATGGTCCAGTTTCGATGTTTCCAGAGAAATCTTCAATGACGTAGCATTTTGTTTTCGAGTTTTTGAGTTCTTGCACCAATCCATTTATTTATGCTGGAACCCAGAGTAAATTTAGAGTTCAGTTAAAAATGGAGTGCAATATGTAGTCAAACTGATTTTTTCAAATTTTTGTATCTCCGAAGTAGGAAAACCCATCATGAGCTATCACAATTGCACCTCCTCATCCGTGTTACGGCAGGAGGAAATTATAGCTCAGACGTTTCAGGGACAAGTTCACAACTAATCGAGACTTATTTGTTTGCAATTATTTTTCAAATACTCCTTTCTGGATTATTGCAGAGGCGAAGCTTTTACTGACCATTCTGATGACACATTTGACACATCAAAGTGACTCCAACTTGCTGGTTTTAGAGCGTGCAGTACTCTCTCTCTTCAAATCTTACCATGTCACCTGTACTCATTTTTCCAGTTTTCCAGCAACATCAGTTATTCTTTCCTCATGCTGTCTCACCAGCCCTTCTAGACAATGTGTCACTGGCTGATCCGCTTCACAGTGTTTCCACCCTAATGAGCTCAGTCTTCCAGCACCATTGATCCAGAAATTGGGTATGTCCCTGTCCATGTCAGACACTTTTCAAAATTTATTACATTGTTGTTCCTTTTTAAAGTTTGGATTAAAAATGTTACCACATGGCTCAAAATGATAACTTAATGGACAACTGTCTGCATTTCGTGTTATTTGATTCCATTTCTTTCATTCAAAATCAATTTTGGAATAATTTCAATGGGATTTATGCAATTTTAAACGCACATTACAT
>NW_025129954.1:0-1129 GCF_004010195.1 Chiloscyllium plagiosum | reverse complement strand
ATTACACATGGTGCTCAGGGATGTGCATGTTGGGGTGGATTGGCCATGCTAAATTACCCATCTTGGTCAGGGATGTGCAGGTTAGGGTGGATTGGCCACACTAAATTACCCCATAGTGCCCAGGGATATGCAGGTTAGGGTGGATTGGCCATGCTAAATTACCCCATAGTGTTCAGGGATGTGCAGGTTAGGGTGGATTGGCCATGCTAAATTACCCATAGTGACCAGGGATGTGCAGGTTAGGGTGGATTGGCCTTGCTAAATTACCCATAGTGCTCAGGGATATGCAGGGTAGGGTGGTTTGACCATGCTAAATTATCCCATAGTGATCAGCGATGTGTAGGTTAGCTTGGATTGGCCATGCTAATTTGTCCCATAGTGTTCAGGGATGTGCAGGTTAGGGAGGATTGGCCATGCTAAATTACCCCATAGTGTTCAGTGATGTGTAGGTTAGGGAGGATTGGCCATTCTAAATTCCCCATAGTGTTCAGGGATCTGCAGGTTAGGGTGGATTAGCCATGCTAAATTCCCCATAGTGTTCAGGGATGTGCAGGTTAGGGTGGATTGGCCATGCTAAATTACCCATAGTGTTCAGGGATTTGCAGGGTAGGGTGGATTGGCCATGCTAAATTACCCACAGTGATCAGGGATTTGCAGGGTAGGGTGGATTGGCCATGCTAAATTACCCATAGTGCCCAGAGATGTGCAGGGTAGGGTGGATTGGCCATGCTAAATTACCCATAGTGTTCATGGATGTGCAGGTTTGGGTGGATTGGCCATGCTTAATTACCCATAGTGTTCATGGATGTGCAAGTTAGGGTGGATTGAACATGCTAAATTACCCATCGTGACCAGGGATGTGCAGGTCAGGGTGGATTGGCAATGCTAAATTCCCCATAGTGTTCAGGGATGTGCAAGTTAGGGTGGATTGGCTATGCTGAATTGCACATGGTGCTCAGGGATGTGCATGTTAGGGTGGATTGGCCATGCTGAATTACCCGTATTGTTCAGGGATGTGGAGGTGAGAGGGAATTGGCCATGCTAAATTATCCATAGTGCTCAGAGATGTGCAGGTGAGGGTGGATTGGCCATGCTCAATTACCCATCGTGATCAGGGGTGTGCAGGTTA
>NW_025129953.1:0-1129 GCF_004010195.1 Chiloscyllium plagiosum | reverse complement strand
TAAATTTGCTTCCTTTACACAGATGCTGCCAGGCCTACCGAGATTTTACTACAACTCCTGCCTTATTTTATAAAAATATATAGATGTGCTGTACCTTTAAGAGAGACTGGAAGCTGGCACAAAGTCATAGAATCACAGAGATATACATCACAGAAACAGACCTCTCCGTCCAACTCGTCCCTGCGACCAGATATCCCAACTCAATCTCGTCCCACCTGTCACCACCTGTCCCATATACCTGAAACCCTATCCAGGCCCGTCATGACTTTATAAACCTCCATAAGATCACCCCTCAGCCTTCAACGCTCTGGGGAAAACAGCCCTAGCCTATTCAACCTCTCCCAATATTTGAAATACTCCAAACCTGGCAACGTCATTTTGCATCTCTTCTGAACCCTTTCAAGTTTCCAACATTTTTCCAATAGGAAGAAAACCTTAATTGTACGCATTATTCCATCAGAGGCCGAACCAAAGTCCCGGACAGCCGCAACATGACCTCCCGACTGCTGTACTCAATACTCTGACCAACACAGGAAAGCATACCAACCGCCTTCTTCACTAACCTATCTTTGTGCTGCACAGCATCAATGCTGAACGAAGAAAAAATCTAAAGAGGAAAAACTACAAAGTAGAATCGGAAAAGCTGACTGGTTTGGTAATGGGATTTTTTTTCTAAATATCGTTCGGTTTATTTTCATCAGCCCAGTAAAGTAGACTGGGAGGTAAAATAATGTTTTAAGAGAAAGGAATTGAAAATAGTTGTTGGTTTTAATGTGATCTGTTGGACGTAAATAATTTTTAATTACTGGTTTAAACAGTGACTTCAGCGATAGTTCTTTCTCTCAAAATTTATCAGATGAAGGCGCGAGATAAACACTTTCTGTGTGGCTTGTTCAAGTTAGCAGAAGGGTTTACCCTGTATCGTAACAGTTTGGTGGCTTTCGTCCGTGATTTGATCACGTTAGATAGATCCAGTTTGAGAATTCGACAAGTTTAAATAGACAAAAACCCAGTAGATTTTAACACTTACAGTTATTGTCCTAGATTTTTAAACAAAATGTAGCTGAGACAATTTGTTTAAATTTTAAGTTTGTGATTGGTAAAATTAAATTGAGATTCATTGCTCTTA
>NW_025129952.1:0-1129 GCF_004010195.1 Chiloscyllium plagiosum | reverse complement strand
GAATTTTGGGGACAGAACGTTACGAGGAATGTCAGTTGTAGAATCTCAGGAACAGAACGTTCCGGGGAATGTCAGTGATAGATTGTCGGATAGAGAACGTTCCGGGGAATGGTAGTTAAAGAATGTAATGGACAGAACATTTCGGGGAATGTCAGTTAAAGAATGTCGGGGACAGAACGTTACGTGAAAAGTCAGTTGTAGAATCTCAGGAACAGATCGATCCGGGGAATATCAGTTATAGAATGTTGGTGTCAGAATGTTTCAGGGGATGGCGGTTATAGAATGTTGGGGACAGAACGTTCCGGGGAATGTCAGTTATAGAATGTCGGGAACAGGACGTTCTGGGGAATGGCAGTTATAGAATGACAGGGACAGAACGTAACGTGGAATGTCAGTTATAGAATCTCAGGGACAGAACGTTCCGGGCAATGTCAGTGATAGAATGTCGGCGAGAACATTCCGGGGAATGTCAGTTATAGAATGTCGGGGACAGAACGTTCCGGGGAATGTCAGTTATAGAATGTTGGGGTCAGAATGTTTCGGGGGATGTCTATTATTGAATGTTGGGGACAGAACGTTCCGAGGAATGTCAGTTATAGAATGTCGGGGACAGGACGTTCCGGGGAATGGCAGTTATAGAATGTTAGTGACAGAATGGTCCGGGAATGGCAGTTATAGAATGTTGAGGACAAAACATTCCGGAGATTGTCAGTTATAGAACGTCGAGAACAGAACGTTCCAGGAAATAACGGTTATAGAATGTCAGGGACAGAACGTTCCGGGGAATGTCAGTTATGGAATGTTGGGGACAGAACGTTATGAGGAATGTCAGTTATAGAATCTCAGGAACAGAACGTTCCGGGGAATGTCAGTGATAGAATGTCGGGGAGAGAACGTTCCGGGGAATGACAAATATAGAATGTAAGGGACAGAACATTCCGGGGAATGTCAGTTATAGAATGTCGGGGACAGAACGTTACGTGGAATGTCAGTTATAGAATCTCAGGGACAGACCGATCCGGGGAATGTCAGTTATAGAATGTTGGGGTCAGAATATTTCAGGGGATGGCGGTTATAGAATGTTGCGGACAGAACATTCCGGGGAATGTCAGTTATGGAATCTCAGGGA
>NW_025129951.1:0-1129 GCF_004010195.1 Chiloscyllium plagiosum | reverse complement strand
CAGACAATCTGGAGTGAAAACTGGATGAGGTAATAAATGTGTATAGTCTGCAAGACATTACACAGACAATCAGGAGTGACATCTGGAAGAGGTAAAAGATCTCTATAGTCAGAAAGACATTACACAGACAATCAGTGGTGAAATCTGAAAGAGGTAATAGATGTGTATAGTCTGCAAGACATTACACTGTCAATCAGGAGTGACATCTGGAAGAGGAAATAGATATGCATAGTCTGCACGATATTATACAAATAATCAGGAATGACATCTGGAAGTGATAATAGATGTGTATAGTCTGCAAGACATTACACAGTCCATCAGGAGTGACATGTGGAAGAGGTAATAGATGTGTATCGTCTGAAAGATATTATAGAGACAATCAGGAGTCACATCTGGAAGAGATAATAGATGTGTATAGTCTGCAAGACATTACACAGAAAATCAGGAGTGACATCTGGAAGAGGTAATAGATGTGTAAAGTCTGCAAGACATTACACAGATAATCAGGAGTGACATCTGGAAGAGGTAATAGATGTGTAGAGTCTGCAAGTCAATACACAGATAATCAGGAGTGACATATCGAAGAGGTATTAGATGTGTATAGTCTGCAAGACATTGCACAGATAATCAGGAGTGACATCTGGAAGAGGTAACAGATGTGTATTGTCTGCAAGACATTACACAGTCAATCAGGAGTGACATCTGGAAGAGGAAATAGATGTGCATAGTCGGCCAGATATTATACAGATAATCATGAGTGACATCTGGAAGTGATAATAGATGTGTATCGTCTGCAAGACCTTACACAGACCATCAGGAGTGACATCTGGAAGAGGTAATAGATGTGTATAGTCTGAAAGATATTATATAGACAATTAGGAGTGACATCTGGAAGAGATAATAGATGTGCATAGTCTGCAAGACAATACACAGAATATCAGGAGTGACATCTGGAAGAGGTAATAGATGTGTATAGTCTGCAAGACAGTACACAGTCAATCAGGAGTGACATCTGGAAGAGTTAATAGATGTGTATAGTCTGCAAGACTGTACACAGATAATCAGGAGTGACATCTGGAAGAGGTAATAGATTTGTATTGTCTGCAAGACATTACACAGACAAACAGGA
>NW_025129950.1:0-1129 GCF_004010195.1 Chiloscyllium plagiosum | reverse complement strand
AAATGATATAGGATTGGAAGTCGGATATTCAGCCCATCGAGACTGCTCCACCATTCAACGAACTCATGGCTGATCTGATAATCTTCAACTCCATTCTCATACCTTACCTCGAACGAGTTTCATCGTCTTTCTGGTTAAATATCAGTCTGGCACAGTTTGAAAATACACAACTCAGCCTCAACAACAGTTTTAGTAAAGTGTTCCACCGATTCACTGGTCCCTGAGCAAAGAAATGACTCCTCATTTCTGAATTAAATAGATAATATCTAATTCTGAGTTCATGTACTCTGGTGCTCTCCTCATACCAGAGGGTAAACCACATGCCTGTACCTACCCTGTCAAGATCCTATGAATAATGAACGTTTATAAATGTTTTTATGTGATTATACAGTTCCCCTCCGCATCTTTTGTTCTAACGGGAAGGGTAGAACTGGCGGAAGATGAGGGAGTGGGGATGAGGAAACTGATGAAGTCCACATTGATATCATGGGGTTGAATGGTCCCGAGAAAGACGATGAGGCGTTCTTCCTCCAGGCATTGGATGGTGAGGGAGTGGTGATTAAGGTGGCTCAGGGCCTACATGTCCGTGGGAGAGGGAGTCGAAATGTTTGGCCATGCGTCAGTGGAGTTGAAGCTTGCAGTTGTCCTGAGATGTTCTCTGAAGTGCTCTGTCAGAAGACATCCACAATTTAGAGGCGACCGCATCTGGAGCAGCAGATACAACAAATAACACGTGTGGGAGAGCGGGTGAACCTTTGATGGATGTGGAAGGCTCCATTGGAGCCTTGGATAGAGGTGAGGGGGGAGATGTTTGTGCAGGATTTGCAATTCCTGTGGTGGCAGAGGAAGGTGCAGGGAGCGAATGGTGGGTCATTTGAGGGCGTGGACATGACTAAGTAGTCGCGGAGGGAAAGGTGTTTGTGAAAATCGGATAGGTTGGGGGAAGGAAATATATCCCTGGTGCTGGGGTCAATTTAGAGGTGGCTAAAATGTCGGCAGATGATGTGATTTATGCGGAGGTTGGTGCAATGAAAGGTGTGGACTTTGCTCTGTCCTTGTTCCGTTCATGTTGTGTTTGGAGATGTGGGGTTCATAGATGGAGTGCGGGACATGGATGAGATGCATTACA
>NW_025129949.1:0-1129 GCF_004010195.1 Chiloscyllium plagiosum | reverse complement strand
GGCACCAGCACCATGGTCACTGAGACACCAGCAATATGGTCACTGAGATACCAGCACTATGGTCACTGAGAAACCAGCACTATGGTCACTGAGAATCAAGCACCATGCTCACTGAGGTTCCAGCAGCATGGTCACTGAGGCACGAACATCATGGTCACTGAGGTTCCAGCACCATGGTCACTGAGGCACCAGCACCATGGTCACTGAGGCACGAGCACCATGGAACGGAGGCAGCAGCACCATGGTCAGTGAGGTACCAGTAGCATGGTCAGTGAGGTACCAGCAGCATGGACAATGAGGCACCAGCATCATGGTGAGTGAGGCACCAACCTCATGGTCATTGTGGTACCAGCAGCATGGTCACTGAGGCACCAGCACCATGGTCAATGAGGTACCAGTAGCATGGTCATTGTGGTACCCACGGCATGGTCACTGAGATACCAGCAGCATGGTCAGTGAAGTACCAGCAGCATGGACAACGAGGCACCAGCATCATGGTGAGTGAGGCACCAAACCCATGGTCATTGTGGTACCCACAGCATGGTCACTGAGGCATCAGCACCATGGTCATGGAGGCACCAGCAGCGTGGTCACTGAGGCAAGCATGGACAATGAGGTTCCAGCAGTATGATCACTGAGGTGAACAACAGCATGATCACTGAGGTACCAGCAGCATGGACAATGAGGCACCAGCATCATGGTGAGTGAGGCACCAACCTCATGGTCATTGTGGTACCAGCAGCATGGTCACTGAGGCACCAGCACCATGGTCAGTGAGGTACCAGTAGCATGGTCAGTGAGGTACCAGCAGCATGGACAATGAGGCACCAGCATCATGGTGAGTGAGGCACCAACCTCATGGTCATTGTGGTACCAGCAGCATGGTCACTGAGGCACCAGCACCATGGTCAGTGAGGTACCAGTAGCATGGTCATTGTGGTACCCGCGGCATGGTCACTGAGATACCAGCAGCATGGTCAGTGAAGTACCAGCAGCATGGACAATGAGGCACCAGCATCATGGTGAGTGAGGCACCAAACCCATGGTCATTGTGGTACCCGCGGCATGGTCACTGAGGCATCAGCACCATGGTCACGGAGGCACCAGCAGCGTGGTCACTGAGGCATCA
>NW_025129948.1:0-1129 GCF_004010195.1 Chiloscyllium plagiosum | reverse complement strand
CTGTACCCAGTGAGAGTCAGCACCTTCAGGATATGTACCCAGTGAGAATCAGCACCTTCAGGATCTGTACCTAGGGAGAGTCAGCACCTTCAGGAACTGTATCCCAGTGAAATTCAGCCCCTTCAGGATCTGTATCCCAGTGAGAGTCAGCACCGTCAGGATCTGTATCCCAGTGAGAGTCAGCCCCTTCAGGATCTGTATACCAGTGAGAGTCAGCCCCTTAACGATCTGTATCCCAGTGAGAGTCAGCCCCTTGACGATCTGTATCCCAGTGAGAGTCAGCACCTTCAGGAACTGTATCACACTTAGAGTCAGCACATTCAGGATCTGTATCCCAGTGAGAGTCAGCCCCTTTAGGATCTGTATCCCAATGAGCGTCAGGCCCTTCAGGGTCTGTATCTCAATGAGAGTCAGCACCTTCAGGATCTGTATCCCAATGTGAGTCAGTTCTTTCAGGAACTGTATCCCAGTGAGAGTCAGCACCTTCAGGATCTGTACCCAGTGAGAGTCAGCAGCTTCAGGATCTGTATCCCAAGTGAGAGTCAGCCCCTTAATGATCTGTATCCCAGTGAGAGTCAGCCCCTTAAGGAACTGTATCCCAAGTGAGAGTCAGCCACTTGATGATCTGTATCCCAGTGAGAGTCAGCACTTTCAGGATCTGTATCCCAGTGAGAGTCAGCACCTTCAGGATCTGTACCCAGTGAGAGTCAGCCCCTTAAGGAACTGTATCCCAGTGACAATCAGCACCTTCACGATCTGTATTCCAGAGAGAGTGAGCACATTCAGGGTGTGTATCCCAATGAGAGTCAGACCCTTCAGGATCTGTACCCAGTGAGAGTCAGCACCTTCAGGATCTGTATCCCTGTGAGAGTCAGCACCTTCAGGATCTGTATTCTAATTGAGAGTCAGCCCCTTCAGGATCTGTATCCCAGTGAGAGTCAGCACCTTCAGGAGCTGTATCCCAGTGAGAGTCAGCACCTTCAGGAACTGTATCCCAGTGAGGGTCAGCACCTTCAGGATCTGTATCCCAGTGAGAGTCAGCACCTTCAGGAACTGTATCCCAGTGAGAGTCAGCACCTTCAGGATCTTTACCCACTGAGAGTCAGCACCTTCAGGATCTGTACCCAGT
>NW_025129947.1:0-1129 GCF_004010195.1 Chiloscyllium plagiosum | reverse complement strand
CTGGAGGGACTCACCATCGCACTGATGTCGCTGAAACTGATGACATCTTTCAAAGGCCAATGGGCACACTGTTGTAATTCCTCAGTTTGGAGCCACCCTGCACAGTTGACCCCGAGTATGGCGGTTAAGGGGAACTAACACCACGGTTTTTCAACAGGGGTAGAGAGGTAGTAGTGGATGGGCTAGAACAGGGGTGTCCATTCTTTTCCCAGAGGAGGCCTGAGCATGGTCTGAGCTCACCACCCAGCTCAGTGCAATATCTGCGGTCTCTCTCTATCTCTCTCTCTCTCTCACAGACACACACTCTTTGAATATGGAACATTCCAGATAGTGTTCCAAAGAATTCCCATTTTCAGGTGCAGGGACTTGCAGTCATTCAACCCCCTGGGTTCCTGCATAAAAATGCACTTATTTTATATCCAATCACAATTAGTAATTCTGGCTATTTCACTTTGTCTCACTTTGTTTTATTCAGCCAAACACTGCTTCGAAACACTTGTCCGTTATGAAATACAATTTTGAGCAGAGAACATTTTATCCTCAGCTGTTATCTGGACCGTTATCTGAATTGTACCATTTTCTTTGTTATGAAAGTTTCTCTTCCTTTTGCCTGTGCCTGTTTCTGTCTGTAACAGTTACACTGTCTCCCACTCAGTTGGCCAGACGGCTGATTTGTGACGCAGAGGGAGGCCAGCAGCGCAGGTTCAATTCCCCCACACTGACAGAGGTTACCATGAAGGGGACATTCTCTCAACAATGAGCAATCGAGCATGGCCAATCCACTCTAAGCTGCACATCTTTGTACTCTGGGAGGAAACTGGACCATTGGGAGGGAACCCACAGAGATACGTGAAGAATGTTCAAACTCACCTGAGGTTGGAATTGAACCCAGCTCCTTGGGTGATGTATAGCCGCAGTGCTAGCCACATATCCATCATACTCCTCAGTTAGTTCTGTTAATTACTTGTAGATGAATGAAGAAATCCAACTGGCTTGTTCTGATAACTGAACTTGACTCAGTCTTAGACCTTTATTATCGGCCATATCGTCAACCTGTTTACATTTAATATTTGTTGTGAGCAGTGGAGGAGTAGGATTAGAAATGGAAACAGTGACACCCTTCAACCTC
>NW_025129946.1:0-1129 GCF_004010195.1 Chiloscyllium plagiosum | reverse complement strand
CTGTCACTATATAACCCTGGGGTACAGTACTGGCGGGGACAGGTCTGTCACTGTATAACACTGGGATACAGTAATGATAGGGACAGGTCTGTCACTATAATACTGGGGTACATTACTGGTGGAGACAGGTCTGTCACTATATAACACTGGGGTACAGTACTGGTGGGGACAGGTCTGTCACTGTGTAACACTGGGTTACCTACTGGTGGGGACAGGTCTGTCACTGTACTACACTGGGGTACAGTAATAGGGACAGGTCTGTGACTGTGTAACACTGGGGTACAGTACTGGTGGAGACAGGTCTGTCACTATATAACACTGGGTTACAGTACTGGTGGGGACAGGCCTGTCACTGTATTACACTGGGGTACAGTAATAGGGACAGGTCTGTGACTGTGTAACACTGGGGTACAGTACTGGTGGAGACAGGTCTGTCACTATATAACACTGGGGTACAGTACGTGTGGGGACAGGTCTGTCACTGTATAACACTGATGTACAGAACTGGTGGGGACAGGTCTGCGTGTAACACTGGGGTACAGTACTGGTGGAAACAGGTCTGTCAGTGTATAACACTGGGGTACAGTACTGGTGGGGACAGGTCTGTCACTGTATAACACTGGGGTACAGTACTGGTGGGGACAGGTCTGTCACTGTCTAACACTGGGGTACAGTACTGGTGGGAACAGGTCTGTTACTGTGTAACACTGGGGTACAGTACTAGTGGGGACAGGTCTGTCACTGTATAACACTGGGGTACAGTACTGGTGGGAACACGTCTGTCACTGTCTAACACTGGGGTACAGTACTGGTGGGGGCAGGTCTGTCACTGTCTAACACTGGGGTACAGTACTGGTGGGGACAGGTCTGTCACGGTATAACAGTAGAGTACAGAACTGGTTGGGACAGGTCTGTCACTGTATAACACTGGGGTACAGAACTGGTGGGAGCAGATGTGTCACTGTAACACTGGGGCAAAGTACTGGTGGGGACAGGTCTGTCACTGTATAACACTGGGGTACAGTACTGGTGGGGGCAGCTCTGTCACTGTATAACACTGGGGTACAGTAATGATAGGGACAGGTCTGTCAATGTATAATACTGGGGTACAGTACTGGTGGGGACAGGT
>NW_025129945.1:0-1129 GCF_004010195.1 Chiloscyllium plagiosum | reverse complement strand
AAGTTGAGTGTGGATTCTGTGGAGATCGGAGAGATGCTAAACGAACATTTCTTATTGGTTTTCACTCAGCAAAAGGCGAATAATATAGAGAAGATGAATGAAATACGAGATATTTGACTAGAAAGGATCGTGGTTAGTAAGGAAGAGGTGTTATCAATTCGAGAAGGAGTGAAAGTGAAAACATCTCATGAGCTGGATTGAAATAATTCCAGCATTCTCTGGTGCGCAAGGGAGGATTTGGTGGAGCTTTTGGCTTGGATGTTTGAGTCTTCATTGTCTGCAGGTTTAGTACCAGAGGACTGAAAGATTGCAAATGTTGTGCCCTTGTTCAAGAAGGGCAGAACAGATGACCCAGGCAATTATAGACCAGTGAGCCTTATGTCTGCGTAGGAAACGTTTTGGAAAGGATTATAATAGAGATGATTTATAATCATCTAGAAGGCAACAATTTGACTGCAAATTGTCAACATGGTTTCGTCAATGGGAGGTCGTGTCTCACAAACCTCATTGAGGTTCTTGAGAAGGTGACCAAGCATGTAGTTGAGAGTAGGGCAGTTGACGTGGTGTACATGGACTTTGGTAAAGTCCTTGATAAGTTTCCACATGGTTGGATGCTGGAGAAAATGCAGAGGCATGGAATTGAGGGTGAGTTAGCAGTTTGGATTAGAAACTGACTTTCTGTGAGAAGGCAGCGCGTGGTGGTTGATGGAAAATATCAAGCATAGAGTCCGGTTACTAGTGATGTGCCACAATGATCTGTTTGGGACCACTGCTGTTTGTCATTTTTATAAATGACTTAGATGCAGGCATAGGTGGATGGGTTAGAAAGTCTGCAGTTGACACTAAAGTCGGAAGAGTAGTGAACAGTATGGAAATATTTTGCGAGTTGCAGGGGGACTTGGATAAACTGCAGAATTGGGCAGAGAGATGGCAAATGGAGTTCAATGCAGATAAATATGAGGTGATTCACTTTGGGAAGAATACCTGGAAGGCAGAATACTGGGTCAATGGAAAGATTCATAGTAGCGTGGATGTGCAGAGGGATTTTGGTGTCCACGTACACAATTCCCTGGAAGTTTCTACCCAGGTTATAGTCCTGTTAAGAAGGCATACGATGTGTTAGGTCTTA
>NW_025129944.1:0-1129 GCF_004010195.1 Chiloscyllium plagiosum | reverse complement strand
GTAAATTTCTCTAAATTTAGAAGGCTGAGATTAATTTGAGCTTTCAAATGAGTCAAAATCGCATATTTACAATGAGCTTTGCAAGGGAATTCGTTGGTCCTTCTGTGGGTATGTCGCCCTAAACAAAAGATACTTATATTGCAGCATTTGCTCAAAGAAATAATTGATGAAGATTAAAAAAAATCACTTGTTACAAAGAATAAGCTAAAATATTGTGTAATTACTGTAATGCCAATGAGTTGATAATTGATGCTGGAAACCTAACACGTAATTTGATTCAACATTCTGAAAGCACTTTGGCTTGCTGCTGATTGGATATTAATTAACATTGATAAAATAAGAAATAAAATCTAGAAGGTAGCTTGAAGAATTGAAAAAATAAGTTATTCAGCAATAATTGAACAGAGTTGTTTTTAATCAAAAATGCAGGGTGCACAAGAGTTATGTACTTCCTTGTCCTGGTTTTCTTGTGTAGTATATTCATTTCAATTTTTTTACCATTATCAATGGTTAGACATTTGTGCCAGAATTAAGAAGAAAATAAGTAGAGAGTGAAAGTGAGGATCACAATGAATAAAAGATGCAGTCAATGACATTTGATAGAAAAGGGAATTCTGATAATTGTGTGATTATTGTTGATTGACAACTAATGTTGGAATAAAAAAGAAAAGTAATCTCAATATTTTCAAAGCCTTTTCCTCTTGTAATGAAATGAAAATAAAAATTAATTTGGAGCACACTTGATTTGAAAAAACAAACCGACATTTAATATGACATAGCAACTGAAGATAACTCCCCTTTTTCCCACAATGTCGAATTTCCAAGAATTCAAAATGTCGTGTCAGTTGTACTAAATAACAAATGGATGTAACTCCATTCTTTACTTGCACACAAAATAAATAGTAAATTAAAAAAAAAATGAAAAAAGGTGTCACTCTTAAAAGGTGATCGTTTAAACACTTCTTAATATTTGTATTGAATTGAAATTTAATCAAAGCAAATTAACAAGGATTCCTCTATTAAAATACAAATCAGCATTCACTGCGATTGGGAAATGGTGTTGTGCAATATGTTAACATCTTTGATCTATAGACCAACATTTAAAATTAGACACACAGGACCTCAAACG
>NW_025129943.1:0-1129 GCF_004010195.1 Chiloscyllium plagiosum | reverse complement strand
GCTGATGATAAGAATGAGTCGGAAAACACAAGTTGTTCACCAATGTCCTTTAGTGAAGGAAAGTGTTCTCCATCCGTAGTCTATATCTGGCACCAGATCCATAGAATTGATATTGACATCTAAGTGGTGCCTAGATGGGCAATAAATGCTGCTTAACCAGAGACGCTGTCGTCTGTAAATAAAATAAAATCATCAGCTACGTTTCAAATACAAATTGTGTCTCTTTGTCATTAACTCTCGAGTGTGGTGTGCAGCTGTATTTTTCTTCACTGTCTCCATGCCCCTCATGACCTCATACTCCTCAAACATGCCTTCTCAGTAGCTTCTCTGCTGCAATGAAAAGAAGCTGGCCATATCCAGCCTCTCTTCACACCTAAGTTGCTCAATAGTACACAGGAAATCACAGTAAATGAACTGATTCTTCTTCCTGCATGTGTGGGCCAAAGTAATTGCATCTGCCTGCACATGGACTACATCTCGTTGTTCTCTGCTTGGTCATATGTATGTCAAAATATTGCCATCATATTTGTTTCCAGTATCGCCTCTGGTAGTGTGGTCCAGACGCCTACGACTCTGTGTGCACAAATCCTTTCCTCGCGCATTTCCTTTCCAGATTTGCCCTCTCAACATAAATAATACCCACCAGTATTTGACATAACAAACCTGGGCGAGCTCTCCAGCTGGGTAACCTATTCACGGTTCGCATAATTCGAGGTGTTTTTAGCCAGACTGCACCCAGCCTTCAACAATCAAGGGAATACTGTATAACAGACAATATTCTGGTCAAAATAACTGCATAGGGGCTTGTACCTCAATTCCCTCTTTACTTGCACAGTACAGGGACTGTGGCCAGACATCTCGGAGGAAGGCTCTCAACTGTGGAGACTTTGGATGCCCTCTCTTCATCTTTCATTCAGGAATCTTTGACTTCCCCAAGTTATCAACCCGAATAAAGGTCACATCGTCAATACAATCCACCCGCTTCCAATCACTAAACGGTAAACCTTTTTTTGCATGTTCTTCAAGGCATCCAAATCCTTCCTACAGTACAGAGGCCATACTTACACATGGTTCTCCAGCTGCAGCCTCAGCAAAACCCTGCACTACAGTTAAACTCCTCCAGTGAAAA
>NW_025129942.1:0-1129 GCF_004010195.1 Chiloscyllium plagiosum | reverse complement strand
GATGAACATTCCCCATCAACTACCACCTTCTGTTTGCTTTCAGCTAGCCGACCTGTGATCGAAACGCTAAATCACCCACAATTCCACGTCTTCATATTTTCTGGGAGAAAGTAAGGACTGCAGATGTTTGAGATCAGAGTCGAGATTCTGGCGCTGGAAACACACAGCAGGTCAGGCAACATCCGAGGAGCGAGGAGAAAATGAAGACTGCAGATGCTGCAGACCAGAAAACTGATTCCTGATGATGGGCTTACAAGAGAAACATCAACTTGCATGCATCTTGGACGCTGCCTTATCTGTTCTGCTTTTCCAACACCACACTCTCCATATTTTCTTCAATAGCCTCCCATGGGGGACCTTATCAAACGCTTCACTGAAATCCATATACCACACTTTACCCTCATCCACCTGTTTGGTCACCTTCGCAATGAACTCGGTAAGATTTGTGAGGCATGACATACCCTTCACAAAACCTTGTTGACTATTCATAATCAAATGATTCCTTTCTAGATGATAGTAAATCCTATCTCTTATAATCCTTTCCAACACCTTACCCACAACCAAAGTGAGACAGGTATGTAATTACCAGGGTGGTCCTTTCTCCATTTCTTGAGCAAGGGGACAACGTTTGCTGTCCTCCAGTCTTCTGGCACTATTCCTGTAGACAATGGCGATATAAAAATCCGAACAGATGGTTGTGTAAACTCCTCCCTAACTTCTCAGAGAATCCCAGGATTAGTCCCATCTCGGTCAGGGGACTTATCTATTTTCACACTCTCCAGAACTGCTAACATCTCCACGTTACGAACGTCAATCCCGTCTTGTATAATAGCCTGCATCTTAGTATTGGCCTCGATAGCATTTTATTTTTCCATTGTGAATACTGATTCAAATATTGATTTACAGCCTGTCCTATCTCCTCAGACTCCACAAACAACTTAACACTACTGTCCTTGATTGTCATTAATCTTCATTTGTTCATTATATTATTCATGACGAACTGATAGAAAGCTTGACGGTTTTATTCGATCCTACTTGCCAAAGACTTTTCATGCTCTCTCCTCGCTATTCTTAGCTCTTTCTTTAAGACCTTGCCGGCTAACTTGTAACTCTCAAGCATCCGAACTGA
>NW_025129941.1:0-1129 GCF_004010195.1 Chiloscyllium plagiosum | reverse complement strand
TATGGATTCAGAGACAGTAAAGGGATGATGGGAAAGCAGGAGTACGGTGTGGAAATGAAGGACCAACCATTATTACATTGAGTTGGGTAGCAAACTCGATGGACCAAATGTACTCCTGCACTTCCTATTTTAGAGCTTCCCAAAGTTACTCACATTAACGGATATGTATATCGTGTGGGGTAAGTGCATTGAGGAGATTTTTTCCATGAACTAGAATGGGGAGGCTCAATGTGTTGCATGACCTACTCCTTTCCCAATGTTTCTGTGCAGTCTGTGGGAAAGCTCGGTAAATGTTGTCACAAGCTCTCAGATGTTAGGAAGGGGGAATCTGCAGGGTCGACAGGAGTGTGTTCCCATTCCCTTTTCCGACACTGATGCTGAGGCCGGATGTTCTGTCCGGTTTCATCCTTTCAGACCTCGGAGTAGTTTGATACAAATGAGTGCCTTGATTGGCCGTTTCAGAGACCATTGAAATGTTTATCACATGTCAGGGTCTTTGGAGTCAGCCCAGAAAATCACGGGAGATTCACTTCGTAAAAGTACATTGGAGAAGGAAATTCTGTATCCATATTGGCTTCAAGGTCACTGTTACTGACACCAGATTTTAGATCTTGATATTTTATTAATTGCTTTTAACGTCCACCCGCTGCCAGAGCGTTAGTCTGGTCTGGATTAGTAATCCAGTGACATTTCCACAACACTATCTCCACATGGGGATCTATCGGAAACCACACTGAACAGATTACTTCTGTGCTGCTTGACACTCTGTCCCACCAATTTGGCTGTCATGATGGGACTGAGGGGGTAGTAATTGGTCAGTTTGTAATATTTCCCGTCTTAGTGGACAGGACACAGCTGAATAATTTTCCACATTGCCAGGGAGATGTCAGGTTTGGAGCTGGAATGAAACAGCTTCCCCAGGGACACGGCTTGTTGTGCAGCACAAGTCTTCAGTCCTATTGCAGGAATGGGGTCAGGGCTCATTGCCTTTGTCGTATCTACTGTGTTCAGCTGTTTCTTCATGTCGCGTGCAGCGAATCAGATTGGCTGAAGACTGCCATCTGTGATTTTGTTGGCATCATGATGAGGGTGAGGGGTATCAGCGACTCAACACTTCTGGCAGAGGATG
>NW_025129940.1:0-1129 GCF_004010195.1 Chiloscyllium plagiosum | reverse complement strand
TTCACAGCTCGGCACAACATCGAGGGCCGAAGGACCTGTACTGCGCTGTCATGTTCTATGTTCTATGTTCCAGGCCTGGGCTGACAAATGGCAATTAACATCCGTGCCACACAAAACAATTATCACCTCCAAGAAGAGATCACATCGATAACGCCGTGTGACATTCAAGGCTTCTGAATCCCCCACAATCAACAAGCTGGGAGTTCCCATTGAGCTGAAAATGAAATGGATTTACAACGTAAGTACTGTGGCTATAAGAGCAGCTCAGGGGGCAGGAACAAAGTACGTAATCTTTCTATCGACACAATGCTCCGGCAGATTCTTTTAAAATTTAAAATATTTTAGTGAGGGATGTACCTCATGGCTCCAAAAGCCTCTCCACCATCTCCAAGGCACAGGTCAGGAGTGTGATGGAATACTCCCAACTTGCCTGGATGGAAATATCTCCAAGATCCCTCAAGAAATGGGATCCCAGCATGACCAAGCAGCCATATAAAAGCACAATGTTGCAGATACTCAAAACCTGAAATGAAATCAGAAAGTGCTGGAGAAATTCAGCAAATCTGGCAACACCTGTGGAGAGAAATATAGAGTTAACCTTTTGAGTCCAATATAACACCTCTTCAGAACAGTGCTGACGAGGAGTCATGTCGGACTAGAAACATTAATTGTCTTTCTCTTTTGACAGTTACACCAACCCTGCTGAGTTTCTCTAACATTTTCTCTTTTACAATGAAGTAACCAGTTTTTTTGGCACCACATCTACAAACATTCATTCCATCCACCACCAGTGCTCTGCCGACAGCATCTTCAACATCTATGACCACTCCCTTCCTAAAGAAACAGGTAATAGATGCATGAGAACACCACAACCTGCATGTTTCCTTCAAGCCACTCACCATCCTGATTTTGATATATATTCCTTCAGTAAAGTCGCTATAGTCCGATTAGATCATAGGGCTGATCTCTCAGAGACATGACTGGTCGTGTGTTTAACCTGAGTGTCACCATGCCTCAGCGAAGCTGGGGTTTGAGAAGGTAGGATTTTCATGGTGATCTCAACCAGTGTGATTTGGAGGAGCTGGTGTTGGTCTGTGGTGGACAAAATTAAAAATCACACAACAATAGG
>NW_025129939.1:0-1129 GCF_004010195.1 Chiloscyllium plagiosum | reverse complement strand
TTTGCTCATCCTGTTTTCTGTAAGTTTATTATCATTTTTGCTTCTGAGAACTGTTCAAAGAGCTCTGCCAACTGTACCATGTGATCGTTCCATGACTCTCTGAAGATCACGACATCATCCAGACAGACTGCACAGTTTGTTAACCCACCTTTCCAATGTCTGTTCCTGAATCTTTGGGATGTGGTGGGTGTGTTCTTCATTCCAAAGGACATCACTTTGAATTGATGTAGCCCATGTGGGGTTACAAACGCAGACATTTATTTCACTGTCACTGATAAAGGTACCTGCCAATACCACGCAGTAAGTCTAACTTTGTGATGTAACTGGTTTGCCCAACTTTCTCTATACTGTCCTCCAATCTTGGTCCTGGGTTCGAGTCTGATTTTGTTACGGCATTGACCTTCCAATAATCCACACAGAATTGTTGAGTCCCGTCGGGTTTGGGAAGTTAGGCGATTGGTGATCTCCACTCACTCTGACTCAAGTTCGATGATATCCTCATTGAGCATCACATGCACCTCCTTCAGGACCTGTGCGTCTTTGAAAGGATTAAGTCTATAGGGGTGTTGTTTTATCGGAACAGCATTCCCTACATCTACCTCATGTACAATAGCATTAGTCCTCCCCATCTTATTCCTGCATATGTCCTCATACTGCTGCAACAAGCCTTTCAGCTGGGTTCTTTGCTCCTGAGACACAGCTCACTAACCTATCCCACTCATCAAAGACTCCCTCATTCTTTAATGTAATTTGAGCCACATCAAACCCCCCGACATCTGGATTGGATTCCGCACTCTGTGGGACAGTAACTAATACCTGTTCCTCCATTTCCTTCTCTCTATTATCATAAGGTTTCAACATCTTCACATGACAGACTCGATACAGATTGTTTTTCCGATCCAACATCTTTCCCAGATAGTTTACCTGGCTCAGCTTTTGCTCAATTTGATCAGGACCACTAAACCTTGCTTTGGAAGGATCTCTGATCACTCGTGACAATATTAATAAGTCATCCCAACGGGAAAACATCCAAATTTCAGAATGTTCACTGACACCTGCTTCATTCTACACTGTGCCCTCTTCAGGTGCTGTTTCACTAACTCACCAACCTGATTTCCTCCCTCCCTCA
>NW_025129938.1:0-1129 GCF_004010195.1 Chiloscyllium plagiosum | reverse complement strand
CCTTTGTAAGAAATCAGATCGGACGTGTGCATGAGTTGTTGTCACATTGACTACTGTATTCAGTGTGTTTCATGTTAGACAGTTCACAGTGTACTAATACCCCCTACAAGATATTCAGGAAACGTAATTTCCTCGTTATGTCCTATCAGCCCCCTGATCTTGCAGAATGCACTGTTCATACAGTAACGTTCATGAGAAATCAATTGTAAAGAAACATTCCAAGACTTTCAGATAGATATGTTAATCTAAGTGTTGCTGCTGTAAGCAATGTTTTACCTCACTGGCAAAATCTAATGTATGATTCAGTGATGCACTGAAGGAAGAAAATTGTACAAGATCACGATCAACATGTATGTGGACAATTAGCACAATGTGATCGAGGATTATGGGTAAAAGTTTAAGATTTTCAAACAAGTATGTGTTTGTAAAAATATCATATGTCATTGTGTGCAGTCACGGTCATGTCATATGTTAATCAGCTACAGTCAATTCCTGAAAAGAAATAAGCAACATATTCAAACTACTTGTCATCCACCACCGATCACAGGGAGAATCATTTGGATACTGAAGTTTTCATGCCAAAAGTTGAACAGAAATTTACAACAAATGTAACACTTTTCAATTAGTACATAGCAAACAGCACAGAACAGGGTGAAGCTACAGAGGCAAGTTGTGATAAAAATAGAAGGGCTAGTTCTGGTCTTGTTATGTACCCAGCAATCCATAATCTAAACGTGGAGATAACTTATTTCAGTGAACTATTGCACATGTTATCAGAAAAAGGTTTCCATTCATAAAGGAAAAAAAGTAGGACTTTGCGACATTGAACAGACTCCATAGCAATCCCAAGAAGAGCAGCTTAGGTCGAAAGGCCATGCAAAATTGTCAATAGTTTCCAGGGATGCATAGGTTTAGGTTCATTAATCAGAGGTAAAAATTGGATAAGATTGCAGGGGAATGGGACTCGGTGCGATAGTCTTCGGAGGGCTGATGTGGACTGGTTGGGCCCAATGACCTGCTTCCACACAAAAAGAATTCTATGACTCTATGACTGTATGTAGCAGAGGTCGTAAACTACAGTTGCGTTTGAGAGTCATTGTTGTTTGATCTCAGCCTGAAGACACACAGA
>NW_025129937.1:0-1129 GCF_004010195.1 Chiloscyllium plagiosum | reverse complement strand
CCGGTACTGTCCCCCCGGGGAGCACTGTGTCCCAGTACTGTTCCCCCGGAGAGCACTGTGTCCGGTACTGTCCCCCGGGGAGCACCGTGTCCTGGTACTGTCCCCCGGGGAGCATTGTGTCCTGGTACTGTCCCCCCGGGGGAGCATTGTGTCTCGGTACTGTCCCCCTGGAGAGCATTGTGTCTCGGTACTGTCCCCCCCGGTGAGCACTGTGTCCCTGTACTGTCCCCCGGGGAGCACTGTGTCCCGGTAATGTCCCCCCAGAGAGCGCAGTGTCCCGGTACTGTCCCCCCGGGGAGCACTGTGTCCCGTTACTGTCCCCCGGGGAGCATTGTGTCCTTGTACTGTCCGCCCGGGGAGCACTGTGTCCAGGTACTGTCCCCCCAGGGGAGCACTGTGTCCAGGTACTATCACCCCGGGGAGAACTGTGTCTAGGTACTGTCCCCCGCGGGGAGCACTGTGTCCCGGTGCTGTCCCCCGGAGAGCACTGTGTCCTGGTACTGTCCCCCTGGGGAGCACTGTGTCCAGGTACTGTCCCCCGCGAACACTGTGTTCCGGTACTGTCCCCCCGGGGAGCACTGTGTCCTGGTACTGTCCCCCCGGGGAGCACTGTGTCCAGGTCCTGACCCCCGGGGAGCGCTGTGTCCTGGTACTGTCCCCCCTGAGGAGCACTGTGTCCCGGTACTGTCCCCCCGGGGAGCACAGTGTCCCGGTACTGACCCCGGGGAGCACTATGTCCCGGTACTGTCCCCCGGGGAGCATTGTGTCCCGGTACTATCCTCCCTGGGGAGCCCTGTGTCCCGGTACTGTCCCCCCGGGGGAGCACTGTGTCCTGGTACTATCCCCCCTGGGGAGCACTGTGTCCCGGTACTATCCCCCCTGGGGAGCACTGTGTCCTGGTACTGTCCCCCTGGGGGAGCACTGTGTCCCGGTACTGTCCCTCCCGGGGAGCACTGTGTCCCGGTACTGTCCCTCCCAGGGAGCACTGTGTCCTGGTACTGTCCTCCGGGGAGCACTGTGTCCTGGTACTGTCCTCCCGGGGAGCACTGTGTCCAGTTCCTGTCCCCCGGGGAGCACTGTGTCCCGGTACTGTTCCCCCGGGGAGCACTGTGTCCCGGTACTGTCCCTC
>NW_025129936.1:0-1129 GCF_004010195.1 Chiloscyllium plagiosum | reverse complement strand
TCAGAATCTTAGAATCCCTACAGTGTGGGAAAAAGCCCTTCGCCCAACAAGTCTACACTGATCCTCCAAACCCATATCCCATTACTCTGCATTTACCATTGACTAATACAGCTGAAAATATGTTGCTGGAAAAGCACAGCAGCAACACATTTTCAGCTCTGATCTCCAGCATCTGCAGACCTCACTTTCTCCTCATTGACTAATACACTTAAGCTACACATCCCTGAACACTATGGGCAATTTAACATGGCCAATTCACCTAACCTGCACATCTTTGGATTGTGGACAAAACCAGAGCACCCAGAGGGAACCCACGCAGACACAGGGAGGATGTGCAAACTCCACACAGACAGTCACCCGAAGCTGGAATCAAACCCAGGTCCCTGGCACTATGAGGCTGCAGTGCTAACCAGTTGTTGCTTTGGACTATGTTAACATCTTTAAAGGTGCAGCACCATACAGTTAAAACTGGCAGAGAATAATGTGAAAGCAATGTGCTATCCAACTCTAATCCATGCTATGCCTGATGGTTCAAATTCTAATTTAATATCTTTGGCCCAAAAGCACATTCTTCGCTGCTGCAGCTTCTTGCTGAGCTTCTCCACTGACTGTAACTCTGTTACCATTTGACTGACAGTTCCACAAACTTTCATATTATCTGGTCACACTTTTTAAAGTCTTCATTCTTGCAGCAGTGCATGGACTGATCCCCGAAATTTCACTGAACCCATGCTATTCTTTGACAACCATATTCTGCTTCTTGAATTCTTCAAGGAGAATTTCTTAGCATCCTGTTCATGTCTAATTGGCTTTTTATCCTTGGTTTCTTTATTGTTCCTAAACAGGTTGTTTCTCAAATTAATTGGCTTTGTATATGTTGATACTAATTGGCTTAGACTATTAGGGTCTTTTATTCATTTAATCCTTGGTCAGTTTCCATTCACAGATTAGAAACCCTTGTCTCTGATCCCTGCCTTTTTGAGATTAGTATAGTTTTAGCAGTGAACCCTGATTAATATGAATTGGTTTTACAGTTTGACCATTACATCTGTTAATCATTGCAGTAAGACACAGCAGAAGGTGGTCATGCCGTCCTTTAAGTCCGCTTTGCCATTTAATGAAATCATGA
>NW_025129935.1:0-1129 GCF_004010195.1 Chiloscyllium plagiosum | reverse complement strand
CCTGTTTCACTCGCCCTGTTTCTCACCCTCTGTTTCAGCCCGTCCGTTTGTCGCCCTCTATTTCAGCCCCTCTGTTTCGTCCCCTCTGTTTCAGACCCTCTGTTTCACGCCCTCAGTTTCTTGCACTCTGTATCTCGCCCTCTGTTTCTCGCCCTCTCTTTCAGCCCCTCTCTTTAAGCCCCACTGTTTCAGCCCCGCTGTTTCGGCCACTCTGTTTCTCCCCCTCTGTTTCAGACCCTCTGTTTCAGCCCCTCTGTTTCTCGCTCTCTGTTTCTCACCCTCTGTTTCAGACCCTCTGTTTCAGCCCCTCTGTTTCTTGCCCTCTGTTTGAGGCCCTCTGTTTCTCACTCTCTGTTTCAGCCCCTGTGTTTCAGCCCCTCTGTTTCAGCCCCTCTGTTTCAGCCCCACTGTTTCTCGCCCTCTGTTTCAACCCATCTGTTTCAGTCCCTCTGTTGCTCGCCCTCTGTTTCAGCAACTCTGTTTATCGCCCTCTGTTTCAGCCCCTCTGGTTCAGCCCCACTGTTTCTTCCCCTCCGTTTCTGCCCCTCTGTTTCTCGGCCTCTGTTTCAGCCCCTCAGTTTCAAACATTCTGTTTCAGCCCCTCTGTTTCAGCCCTCTCTTTCTCGACATCCATTTCATCCCCTCTGTTTCAGCCCCTCTGTTTCAGCCCTTCTGATTTTCACCCTCTGTTTCTAGACCTCTGCTTCTCGCCCACTGTTTCAGCCATCCTGTTTCACTCGCCCTGTTTCTCACCCTCTGTATCTCGCCCTCTGTTTCAGCCCCTCTGTTTCTCGCCCTCTGTTTCTCACCTTCTGTTTCTCGCCCTCTGTTTCAGCCCCTGTGTTTCAGCCCCTCTCTTTCAGCCCCTCTGTGTCAGCCCCTCTGTTTCTCGCCCTCTGTTTCTCGCCCTCTGTTTCAGCCACTCTGAACTCGCCCTCTGTTTCTCTCCTTGTGTATCTCGCCCTCTGTTTCAGCCCGTCAGTTTCAACCCATCTTTTTTTGTAACCCTCTGTTTCAGCCCCTCTGTTTCTCGCCCTCTGTTTCAGCCCCTCTACCCTCTGTTTCAGCCCCTCTGTTTCTCGCCCTCTGTTTCAGCCCCTCTGTTTCTCACTCTCTGTTTCTCGCCCTC
>NW_025129934.1:0-1129 GCF_004010195.1 Chiloscyllium plagiosum | reverse complement strand
GGGTGTGAGGTGTAAGTGAGCACATTGCAGCAGGGTGTGAGGTGTAAGTGAGCAACTTGCAGCAGGGTGTGAGGTGTAAGTGAGCAACTTGCAGCAGTGTGTGAGGTGTAAGTGAGCAACTTGCAGCGGTGTGTTAGGTGTAAGTGAGCACATTGCAGCAGGGTGTGAGGTGTAAGTGAGCAACTTGCAGCAGTGTGTGAGGTGTAAGTGAGCAACTTGCAGCAGTGTGTGAGGTGTAAGTGAGCAACTTGCAGCAGTGTGTTAGGTGTAAGTGAGCACATTGCAGCAGTGTGTGAGGTGTAAGTGAGCAACTTGCAGCAGTGTGTGAGGTGTAAGTGAGCAACTTGAAGCAGTGTGTTAGGTGTAAGTGAGCACATTGCAGCAGTGTGTGAGGTGTAAGTGAGAACCTTGCAGCAGGGTGTGAGGTGTAAGTGAGCAACTTGCAGCAGTGTGTGAGGTGTAAGTGAGCAACTTGCAGTAGTGTGTTAGGTGTAAGTGAGCAACTTGCAGCAGTGTGTGAGGTGTAAGTGAGCAACTTGCAGCAGTGTGTTAGGTGTAAGTGAGCAACTTGCAGCAGTGTTTTAGGTGTAAGTGAGCATCTTCCACCAGTGTGTGAGGTGTCAGTGAGCAACTTGCAGCAGTGCGTTCGGTGTAAGTTAGCAACTTGCAGCAGTGTGTGAGGTGTAAGTGAGCACCTTGCTGTGGTGTGTGAAGTGTAAGTGAGCACCTTGCTGCGGTGTGTGAGGTTTATGTGAGCACCTTGCAGCAGTGTGTGAGGTGTAAGTGAGCACCTTGCAGCAGTGTGTGAGGTGTAAGTGAGCAACTTGCATCAGTGTGTGAGGTGTAAGTGAGCACTTGCAGCAGTGTGTGAGGTGGAAGTGAGCATCTTGCACCAGTGTGTGAGGTGTCAGTGAGCAACTTTCAGCAGTGCGTTAGGTGTAAGTTAGCACCATGCAGCAGTGTTTTAGGTGTAAGTGAGCATCTTGCATCAGTGTGTGAGGTGTAAGTGAGCACCTTGCAGCGGTGTGTGAGGTGTAAGTGAGCACCTTGCAGCAGTGTGTGGGGTGTAAGTGAGCACCTTGCAGCGGTGTGTGAAGTGTAAGTGAGCACATTGCAGCGGTGTGTGAGG
>NW_025129933.1:0-1129 GCF_004010195.1 Chiloscyllium plagiosum | reverse complement strand
AAATATGTGCTTTCGTACTTAGGATTAAGCAGAATCGATCGAAGGCTTGTTCCAAACTGTGTAGTGGCAGCATTAAACAATTTGCTGAAGAAGATCAAAAAAGTTTCGGTGGACAGAAGAATGTGAGGAGGCATTTGCCCATTTCAAAGCAATATTAACAAAAAAAAAGTTATAGCGACACGAAACCTTGCAAAAGTCTTCATAGCTGCCATCAATGTTAGTGACATAAGAATTGGTGTCGTACTGCTACAGGAAGATGACAATGCGATTGAACTGCCAGTTTGTTACTTTTTGAAGAAACTTAACATCGACCAGTGGAAATACTCCATCAGCGAAAAGTAAGTATAGAGTTTGATACTGGTGTTAACTGGCTGAAGAAGGGGTTTGCACAAAAATGATACATAGAGACTGAGGAGCATAGAGAATCTACTGACGAAAAGCTACAAAGGACACGCGGTAAAGCTGACTGGTTCTGAAACTTTATTCTTGCCAATCGTAATAGGATTTATTTTTTACTGGACCAGTATTGTAGAGGCGGAGGTGAAAGGTAGGTGTAAGATAAGGGAGTTGTAAGTAGTTATTAGTGAATTATTCTCTGTTAGCATTTTTAAAAAGTTTTTTTTTTTACTTTAAGTAATGACTTTGGGAATAGTTCTTGGCCTCTTAAATTTTGACAGATTACAGCGGGGGTGAATCGTTTCTTTGTTGCAGGTTTAAACTAGCAGAGGGTTTTAACTCGTGTCATAACAACGCACAGGCATTTTACTTATTGGAATAACATAGAACCAGAGGTCTACAATAGAACTGATAGGCCGGAAAGTACGTCAGGACTGGCGTTTTGAAGCATTAAAGCCTGTTTGGCTTGCCCAGTCGCTTTCATGGCTTCTTTATTCACTCTGTCGCCCTTCTAATCTGAATACAGCTTGATACGACTATGGGAAACGTGCGAACTTGCAGTGAAAAGTAAAACAGTAGAGCATCATATCTTTTATATTCACTCAGATGATGTGGGTGCATCTGGCTAAAACTGCATTAATTGTCAATTTCTAATTACTGAGATGGCAGTTAACAGTAAACCACATTGCAGATGGTCACGAGTCATATTTAGGCCAGAGCAGATAATGATGTT
>NW_025129932.1:0-1129 GCF_004010195.1 Chiloscyllium plagiosum | reverse complement strand
CATGAGTCTTTGGAATGTAACGGCCGCTTTCTAACTTCCAAAGGGCATCCCTTTAAATTAGTACAGTCTATTTGGGATGACAAACACAGAAAATTATTTTTCCAACACTGATCAAGATACTTGCATGTAACCAAGCATTAAGTCCAATTTGTGATGTAACTGGCTAGTCTTACTTACTCGATGCGGTTCTCCAATTGAGGAATTGGATATGAGTACGACTTCTAAAAACGTTGACCTTCCGTTAATCAACGCAGAATCATTGAGTCCCGTCCGGTTTGGAAACTAAGCTGATCGGCGAACACCACTCTCTCTGGATTAGTTCGATGATGTTCTCGGTAGAAGTGGGTACTACAGATGCTGGAGATTGGAGTCAAGGTTGGAGTGCTGTAGAACAGCACAGCAGGTCGGGCAACATCCGAGGAGCAGGAAAATTGATGTTTCCTGACAAAGGGCTTTTGCCCAAAACTCGATTTCGTGCCAATTGGATGCTGTCTGACCTGCTGTGCTTTTGCAGCACCACTTTAATCTCGATGATGTTCTCGTCGAGCATAACCTCCACCTCCATTGGACCTGTCTGGATTTGAAAGAATTAAGCCGATGGGGTGTTGTTTTATCCGACCAGTATTCCTTACGTCTACTTCATGAAAAGTAGAATTAGTCCACCCCATCTAATTCGTACGTATGTCCTTGCATTGCAGTAACAAATCTTCAACTCCATTCTATGTACCAGAGACAGATAGCTTTCTAATCTATACCAATCTTCAACGACCTCTTCATTTTTTACTCTATTTGAAGACACCTCAACATCCAATCATCTGGATTTAACTACACATTCTACGGGGCAGTAACTGACAGCTGTTTCTCCAGCTCTTTCTCGCGAGTATAATACAGTTTTTTTCATGTTCAATGACAGATACGACACATTCTTTTAAAATCTGGCATCTTTAATAAATAGTTCACCTGACAAAACATTTTTCTCAATTTGATAGGGACTGCTAAACCTGGCTTTGAAGGGATCGCCTATCACTGGTTACACTACCAACACGTTATCCACTTGGGAAAATGTCCGCGTCTCAGAGCATTTATTTGCCACCTTCTTCATTCTACATTGCGTCCTTTTTAGGTGCTG
>NW_025129931.1:0-1129 GCF_004010195.1 Chiloscyllium plagiosum | reverse complement strand
AGTATCTCACCATCATCAGGAGAAGTGTTGAGTTGATGATTCACCTCAACCTCGCCATAATGCACACATATCATATATGCCAGTCTTCAACGATTTCGATTCCTTTCACGTGACATGAGGAAGCAGCTGAACACAGCAGAGACGATAAAGGCAATGTGCCCTTACACCATTCTTGCAATATGACAGTTAACCTGCGCTGCACAACAAGCCGTGTTCCTGGAGAAGCTGTTTCATTCCAGATCCATCTCTGGCATCTCCCTGATAAAGTGGAAATTTACTCAGCTATGCCCAGTCCCTGAGTGGAGAATAATTACAATCTGACCAACTAACACTTTCTCAGTCCCATGACAACAGTTACATTAGCGTCAAGCAACACACAAGTAATCTGTTCAGTGTGGTTTCTGGTAGTTCCCCATGTGGTGATGGTGCTGTTGTAGAAATGTTCCTGGATTACTAACCTGACCAGGCTAATTCTCTGGCAGCTGGTGAAAATTAAAAACAATTAATAAAGTATTGAGATCTAAAATCTGCTGTCAGTAGTAGTTACCTGGATGCCAATGTCGATTGTAAACACCAATTTGGTTTCCCAATGTACTTTCAGGAAGGAAATCGCCCGTGCTTTCCTGGTCTGGGCTAAAAGTGACTCCAGGCACACATGCATGAGATAACTATCAATCGTCTCTGAAACCACAGAGCAAGGCTCACAGTTATATCAAACTACTCCAAAATCTTAAGTGATCAAAACGAACAGAACACCCATTGCCACCCTCGGTATCAGAAAAAGGAATGGGAAGCACAGCCCTGTAGACTTGCAGAGACCTGTTTCCTAACATCTGAGAGCTTGTGACAGCATTTACAAGGTTTTCCCACAGACTGCACAGAAACATCGGGAAAGGAGGTGAATATTCAACCCATTGTGCCTCCCCCAATCTAGTACGTGGTTGAACATCTCCCCAATGCACTTCTTCCCACAATGGACATTAATGGAAAAATATTAACATCAGCAGTCCATTCGATCCATCGTTTTTGCACCCATTCAATATAACGATGTCTGACTCTTGTTCTTCACAATACAGTCCTACGCTATCGCTATCCTTTCAGTGTCTAGCCATTCATAATTGTATTCAGT
>NW_025129930.1:0-1129 GCF_004010195.1 Chiloscyllium plagiosum | reverse complement strand
TATTTCGTTGTGTATTCACCTCCCTAATGTAATCTTTTATTTGGTGGTCTACGGACTACGCCTTTCAGTGCACGTTTCTTCTTAGAATTTCTAATTTCGAACAACATGGATTCAAACTCATTCTCGATCGAACCTATACCATCTCATAGTACAGCGTTGAAGCTGTAGTTGAATATCAGACTCTCCTGTCCGTCCTTCAGAAAAGTCTGAAAAGCCCGAATATTTAACTCCCAGTCATGACCACCCTGTAACCATGTCTCCGTAATGACGACTAAAACATATTAATTCGTAATGATTTGTGTCATTACCTCGTCAACCTTGTTCCAGTTGCTACAATCATTTGGTAAACTGTCTTCATGACAGCTTTCTTAGCCTCATGATTTCCAACATCTCTCATAACATCTCCTAAATAATCCTTCCTTTATACATCTTGTTTCTCCTCAACTGTCCATTTACGTCCACCCTCCTCAGTATCCAAGGGCCCAAACACATCTTCCAGGTGAAGAAACACTTTGCTTGCACTTTGCACAACCCAGTCTACTCCATTCACTGCTCGCAATGTCGTCTCCACTATCTTGGGAAATGAAGTGTGGACTGAGTGATTGCTTTTCAGAAAATCCAAGTTCCATCTTCAAGAAAGACCCAAAACTACCACTTCCACGCCACATTAGCGGACCAGCCCGTTCCTTGGCCAACATCTCTGTCTCAGGCCTACTGCAGTGTTCCGGAGAAGTTCAGTCTATGCGTGAAGAACAACATCTCATTTTCCATTTGGAGATGCTGCAGCCCTCCGGACTCCATCAATTTCAATACTTTTAGGTCCTGATCTCATCCATCTCCTTGCCCTCCACCTCACACACTACTCCTTGTCATCACATATGCAACCATTACACGCTATCTATGTTTAGTCACTAACAGTCTCCATAAAAAGCTAGTCACCCTCTCAGCTTGATCATTATCCATTAGTTTGCCCAATTCTTCTTCTCTCTGTTTGAGTTCCACACCAATTACCGTTTATTCTTATCCCAACCCCACCACCCTATCTTCTGCAGAGAGGTCAACATTTCTTAGGAGAAAGTGAGGACTGCAGATTTTTAGCAACATTTCATAGGTACCATCAGTTCTGAGG
>NW_025129929.1:0-1129 GCF_004010195.1 Chiloscyllium plagiosum | reverse complement strand
CCTCACTATCCAAGGGTCCAAACTTACCTTCCACGTGAAGCAGCACTTTACCTGCACTTCCCACATCCCAGTATACTGCATTTGCTGCTCACAATGTGGTCTCATCTACAATGGGGGAAACGAAGCATAAGCTGGGCGACTGCTGCACAGAACATCTACGTTCTGCCTGCAAAAAAAGACCCTGAGCTTCCAGTTGCCTGCCAATTCCACACCCCACCCTGTTCCCTGGCCAACATCTCTGTCTCAGGTTTGCTGTAGTGTTCCAGCGAAGCTCAGCACCAGCAGAACGAAGAGCACCGAATATTACACTTGGGGACCTTACATCCCTCTGGTCCCAATATCGAATTCAATAATTCCAAGGCCTGAAATCCATAGTATCCTCGTCCCTTCCACACACACCAAGCCTTGTTATCACATAGTCTGTCATTACATACTACTTATTTTTAGCCACGAACAGTCTCCATTCACCCTCCCACACGGATCGTTTTCAACTCCCTTTCCTGTCCAACATTTCTTCCCTCGCTTTGGGGTCTGTCCTGATCTATCATTTACTGCATCCGCCTTCCTCCCACGATATCTCCTGCATATAAACCAACGTTTTCCCGATCACCATCAGTTCTATGGAAAGGTCACCGGCAACTACTGTTTTTTTTGTTTCTGATATGCAGCGTCCGCAGTTCTTTCAGCTTTTTATTGAGGTAGAGTTGGAAATTGTTTCGAGAGACAGAAGGAGAGGGGGGAGAGACAGAACAGACATGAACTGTTGATCTCCGTTGTCATGCAAAACATAAAATCATTGTAGTGCGATCACTTCCCTTAAGCATGAATAGCGACCACGCGCCGTCCGTAAGTGTGTGACGCAACGGTAGCACGTCTGACTCCAGATCAGGAGGTTGCGTGTTCTAATCCCGTCTTGCCCCCTGTAACCAACTTCTTACACTTCAAATCAAGAAAGGAGGACATTCAGTCGGGATATCTGTTGAGCCAAGTCTTCTTTCCGGAAACTTTCGATCACACGTGAAGCTTTGCTGTCAGTTTGATTTGTGAACACTGTGTCAGGGAGGTGGTGTGCCCATTGTTTGGGTAAATGCTCAGATCCCCCAGTTCATCACGGTATTTAAACACAGCC
>NW_025129928.1:0-1129 GCF_004010195.1 Chiloscyllium plagiosum | reverse complement strand
CACTGTAAAGTAACCATCACGGCCAGACATACCACCCACTGTACAGTAAATGTCAGAGCCCGACATACCTCCCAATGTACAGTAAACAGCAAGGCCCGACATACCTCCCACTGTACAGTAACCATCACGGCCAGACATACCTCCCGCTGTACAGTAACTTTCAGAGCCCGACATACCTCCCACTGTACAGTCACCATCACACCCAGACATACCTCCCACTGTACAGTAAACATCACGACCCGACATCTCACCCACTGTACAGTAACCATCATGGCCAGACATACCTCCCACTGTCCAGTAACCATCACGGCCTGACATACCACCCACTGTACAGTAACCATCACGGCTCGACATACCTCCCAATGTACTGTGACTTTCACGGCCCAACATACCTCCCACGGTACAGTATCAAACACGGACCGACATACCACTCACTGTAAAGTAACCATCACGGCCAGACATACCTCCCACTGTACAGTAACTGTCAGAGCCCGACATACCTCCCACTGTACAGTCACCATCACGGCCTGACATACCTTCCACGATACAGTATCCATCACGGCCCTACATACCTCCCAATGTACAGTAACCAGCAAGGCCCGACATACCTCCCACTGTACAGTAAACATCACGACCCGACATCTCACCCACTGTACAGTAACCATCATGGCCAGACATACCTCCCACTGTACAGTACCCATCACAGCCTGACATACCTCCCACTGCACAGTAAACATAATACCACCCACTGTACAGTAACCACCACGGCCCGTCATACCTCCCACTGTACAGTACCCATCACGGCCACACATACCTCCCACTGTCCAGTAACCATCACGGCGCGATATGCCTCCCTCTGTACAGTAACCATCACGGCCCGACATACCTCCCACTGCACAGAAACTGTCACGGCCAGACATACTTCCCACTGTACAGTAATTATCACCGCCCGACATACCTCCCACTGTACAATAACCATCACGGCCCGACATACCTCCTTCTGTACAGTAACAGTCACGACCAAACATACATCCCACGGTACAGTATCCATCACGGCCCGACATACCTCTCACTGTAAATTAACCATCACGGCCCAACATACTTCCCAATGTACAGTAACCATCACAGC
>NW_025129927.1:0-1129 GCF_004010195.1 Chiloscyllium plagiosum | reverse complement strand
AAGCCGAAATTGCCTTCGGTCTCTCTGGCAGAGCCTCTTGCCAGGAGCCTCTGAGCAAATTCAACTTAGAAATGTAAATAACTTCTCCCACTTTTTCGACACAATTCTCCAAATAAGGAATTGGATATGCATCAGTCTTTGTAACGGCATTGACTTTGTGATAGTCCACACATGGCCATTGGGTACCATCTGGCTTTGGTACCATGACTATATGTGAACTCCAGTCACTGTAACTCACTTCGATTGTGACATCTTGGAGTGTGCGCTCTATCTCCTTCTGAACCTGTGCCAATTTTGGACAGTCATGCCTATAAGGATGTTGCTTAATCAGAACAGCATCTCCTTTGTCTACATCATGCACAATTATGTTCGTACTTCAAGTTTATTGCCGCATATCTCTCCACGATATCGTAACAACTCTTTCAGGTCACTTTGCTTTTCTTGTGGAAGGTAACTCAATAGTTTATCCCAATTTTTGACAACTTTCTCATTGTTCAATGTGATGTGAGGAATGTCCCATTCAGAATCCTCTGAACTTGGTTCTTCCTTCTGTGCTGTCATCATCAACACCTCCTCGTCTTGCTTTCCTTCCCTATCATAATACCTTTACAGCATATTCACATGACTCACTCTGGGAGATTTCTGGCTGTCTGGAATCCGTACGAAGTAGTTCACCTCATTCAATTTCTTCCCAATTTGATAAGGTACACTAAAACCTGCTTCTAAAGGCTCAACCGTTACTGTAAGTAACACCAATATCTTATTCCCAATTGCAAAATTGCAAATTTGTGATTTCTGATCCACTTCCTGTTTCATTGTATGCTGCGATACTTTTAAATGCTGTCGAGCCAACTCTCCAGCTCTATTTAATTGTTCCCTAAGATTTGACACATCGTCCAAATGGGTGGTATCTGAATTCTGACTTATTAATTTTTCGTTAACCAATGGTAATGGTTCTTTTTCATCATGACCACAAATTAATTCAAATAGTCTGAATTTGGTCAATTCATTCCGTGCGTCTCTGATCACAAAAGTTCAAAAGGCATTTCCTTATCACATTCATCTGAATAATCCTGACCATAAACCCTCAACATGTTCTTCACTGTTTGATACCATCTCGGTCATGCTC
>NW_025129926.1:0-1129 GCF_004010195.1 Chiloscyllium plagiosum | reverse complement strand
CAATGACCATCCCCAACAGGAGAGAGTCTAACCATCACTCAGATACCAGACAATGACCATCTCCAACAGGAGAGAGTCTAACCTTCACTCAGATACCACGCAATGACCATCCCCAACAGGAGAGAGTCTAACCTTCACTCAGAAACCAGACAATGACCATCTCCAACAGGAGAGAATCTAACCATCACTCAGATACCAGACAATGACCATCTCCAACAGGAGAGAATCTAACCATCACTCAGATACCAGACAATGACCATCTCCAACAGGAGAGAGTCTAACCTTCACTCAGATACCAGACAATGACCATCTCCAACAGGAGAGAATCTAACCATCACTCAGATACCAGACAATGACCATCTCCAACAGGAGAGAGTCTAACCTTCACTCAGATACCGGGCAATGACCATCTCCAACAGGAGTGAGTCTAACCATCACTCCTTGATGTTCAATGACGAGGACAAATATCATCCCTTTTGGCAGTGCCATGGTTATCTGACCAGCCTGAGAGACTGATGCCCTTGTACCAAATTGGCACATGATCAGATTTTTGCTCCTTGGCATTGTCTGGGCCCAGCTTTTGTTGTCCATCCCTAATTACCCAAAGGGCAGTTTAATCATTAACCGCATTGCTGTGGGTCTGGAGTCACATGTAGGCCAGACCAGGTAAGGGTGGTCTGGAGTCACATGTAGGCCAGACCAGTTTCCTTCCCTAAAGGACATTGGTGACCCAGATGGGGTTTTTATGCCAAGTGGCAGTGGTCACATGGCCATCATTAGACTAGATTTTATTTCCAGTTTTATATTGGATTCAAACTGCAGCCTTGAAAGTCATGTCTCCAGGACATTAAACTGAGGCTCTGGATACTTGGGCCAATGACATTACTGCTGTGGTGCCATCTCTTTAAATTAGCATAGCTAATTCTTGCTATTGCACCATCCCTGAATTGCAATATGACTGAAACCTCTCTGCAAATGTTGGTTAAGCAGCCATTAAACAATGAAGAAACCACATCCGTTAACAGCTCAGGAAGTTGGCTGAGTTAATCGCCCAGAATGAGGAAAGAGTCTGCAATTCAGCCAGCCCCACATGAGGGAGCACCCCCACTCCCCTTCCCCACAGCCCCCT
>NW_025129925.1:0-1129 GCF_004010195.1 Chiloscyllium plagiosum | reverse complement strand
ACACGGAGACATCCCCCACCCCTCACTGTAACACCCTGATACATCCCACATTCCTCACTGTAACACACTGACACACCCACACTCCTCACTGTAACACACTGATACATCGCAAATTCCTCACGGCAACACGCTGATACACCCACACTCCTCACTGTAACACACGGATACCTCCCACACCACTCACTGCAACACACTGATACATCCCACACTCCTTACTGTTACACCCTGATACATCCCACACTCCTCACTGTAACACACTGATACATCCTACATTCCTCACTGTAACACCCTGATACACCCCACACCCCTCACTGTAACACCCTGATATATCCCACATTCCTCACTGCAACACCCTGGTACATGCCAAACTCCTCACTGTAACACACTGATACATCCCACAGTCCTCACTGTAACACACTGATACACCCCACACTCCTCACTGTAACACACTGATATATCTCAAACTCTTCACTGTAACACACTGATACATCCCACACTCCTCACTGTAACACAGTGATACATCCCACACTACACACTGGAACACGCTGATACATCTCAAACTCCTCACTGTAACGCACTGATATATCCCACACTCCTCACTGTAACACACTGATACATCCCACATTCCTCACTGTAACACCCTGATACATCCCACACTCGTCACTTTAACACACTGATAAATCCGACATTCCTCACTGTAACACACTGACGCATCCCACACTCCTCACTGTAACACTCTGATACATCCCACACTCCTCACTGAAACATCCTGAAAAATCCCACACCGTTCACTGGAACACACTGATGCATTCCACACCCCTCACTGTAACACACTGATACATCCCACACTCCTCACTGTAGCACACTGATACACCCACACTCCTCACTGTGACACATTGACACACCGACACGCCTCACTGTAACATCCTGATTCATCCCATATTCCTCACTGTGACACAGTGATACATCCCACACTCCTCACTGTAACAACCTGATACATCCCACATTCCTCACTGCAACACACTGATACATCCCACACCCCTCACTGTAACCCGCTGACACACCCACACTCCTCATTGTAACACCCTGATACACCCCACACTCCTCACTGTAACACCCTGATACACCT
>NW_025129924.1:0-1129 GCF_004010195.1 Chiloscyllium plagiosum | reverse complement strand
AATACAGCTTAATTGATGCGCTTTCCCTCGTTGCCTTCTGCGCTCTTGCCTGCCTTGTCGAATGAAATGACTCTGTTGAGATTCTGTCCCAGCCTCAATGTTCAGACTGTAGCCTGAGACCATCCCCCGCACTGTAAAGAACAGCCTCACTTTTCATGTCATCTGCAAACCTACTAATGATACCTTCTGCTTCACATCGGAGTGATTAATGCCCATAAAGAACAAAACGGTTCCTGCAAAGATCCCTGTGGTACACCCGCTGGGCAAAGGCTTTCAATCACAAAACCAACCCTCCACCAATTGTGGATCCAATTTTCCAACTTGCCTTGGATCCCATGGGCTCTTCCCTTCTGAAACAGCCTTCAACGTGCGACCTTGTCAAAGGCCTTTATGAACTGCATGTAAACCACAATATCTGCACTGCCATCATTAATATCTTCAATCGTAATTTCAAAAAAAAGCTCAGCTAATTTCATCAGACATTATCTTCGTCTTCCAAATCTATGCTGACTATCACTAATTGGTCCCTGCCTTTCCAGTTATTGATCCATCCGGTCCCTCAGGATTGTTCGCAATTTCCCTCCCACTAATGTCAGACTATCTGCTCTGCAATTTCCTGGCCTATCGCTCCTGCCCTTCTTGAATAAAGGAAACACATTAGTGATCCTCCAGTCATTCGGCACTTCACCTGTGGCCAGCAAAGTATTACATACATCCACCAGGGCCCCAGCAATCTCCTCCCTTACCTCCCAAAGCAGTCTGGGATATATTTCATTGGGTACTGGCGATTTCTCCGCCTTTATGCCTGTGAAAATATTTAACACCTCCTCTTTACTGATCTTAACATGTTCTGGAACCTCAGCATCCCAACTGAAATCCCCGGCTACAATGTCTTTCTCCTGTGTGAATACAGATGGGAAGTATTCATTGAAGACCTCACCCGCTTCCTCTGGCTCCATGCACAGTTTGTCCCTTTGGTTTCTCACAGGCCTCCCTCTTTCGTTGGGAATCCTCTTGCTCTCACGATGCTGATAAAATACCTGTGGCTTTTCCACAATCGTATCTGCCAAATATATTTCATGATAATTGTTTGTCTCTCATTTTCCACAATCCCCTTGCACTCTCTATA
>NW_025129923.1:0-1128 GCF_004010195.1 Chiloscyllium plagiosum | reverse complement strand
CAACCAAATGTTTGAGATGTTTGCGAATAGCTGGTACCCAAGGACATATTCCTGAGATACACTACGAGCCTTCGTCTCCAATAAAAGGATCCTTTCATTCCAGTGTTTCTGATCAAAGGGTTGCTTTGCTGGAGCTTGTACACTCTAACCTGCTTTCATTTTCTTATTTTCTCCCCCACTTTTCTCTCTGTAACAGATCAGAAATGCGTCCTTCAACTGATTCCTGCAATGAAGCAGTTAACTGACAAGGGGAGGGTTATCAGGTTGATCCAAAACGCATTAGAAATTACAAGAATAAAAAGTGACCTTATTTTTACATAGAACACCGGAAAGAGTCAGCAACAGAAGCCAATTACACTGCCAATTCCATTTCTCCAGCCTGTAACACAGGAAGCAGCAGGTTATTCAGGACTTCGACCCTGTTACACCAGAACTGGACGAGGTTATTCAGCCCTTGAATCCTGTTATAAGTTACAGGAGGAGGCCAAACAGCCCCTTGAGTCTATAACACTGCACGCAGAATAGGCCATGAGGCACCAGTATCCTTTTATGCAGCATCAGGATCAATCCATTCAGCCTCCTCAAGTATCTACACAGGAACTGGAAGAGAGTGGTACACTAGAATAACAGGAGGCCATTCAACACGAGAATATAAGGAGGAAATAAAATTATTTGAGACTTCTTACGGAAAGGTGGAGGTTGTTCACCCATGTGTCTGTTGTATGGGAACAGAAGACGACAAATCACTCCTTCGATCCCATATCAGGGATGCAGGAGGTGATTGTTCAGTATCTCGAGCCTATTGTGAAGGAATATGAAGAGACCTTTCAGCCCCTCAAAATGTTGCACAAAAACACGAAAATTCCACAATCCCTCAGGAATCTGACGTATTATCAGGAGGAAGAGAAGCAGAATTTGAATCTGTAAATCAGGACATTCCGGCCATCGCGACTATAATGTAGGAACACTATGGGGACATTCAGCCCGTTGAGCGTAAAAACCAGGAACTGAGTGAACCCATTCAGACATTCATGCCTATTACACAGCGAATGGAACAGATCTTTTAAAGCTTTGTACCTGTTTCAGAGGAACATAGGAAATGGAATATAGAGGATACAGAAAAGTTAG
>NW_025129922.1:0-1128 GCF_004010195.1 Chiloscyllium plagiosum | reverse complement strand
GACACGATATCTAATGGCTTTACCAAGACCCATATGTTTGTCCTTTTAGAGGAGTATCGCATTCCTTCCGTCGGTATGTATATATACAGACAACTTTTAAATGTCGTAATTGTACCAGCCTCCACAACTTCTCCATGTCCCTTGTGATTTTATGGACCTCTATAAAAGGTCCCTGTCCAGGGAAAACAGATCCAACCTATTCAGCCTCTCCCTATAGCTCAAATCCTCCAGCCTGGATGAAGCACATTTACATGAAGTTTATCTGTGACTGAGAAAGACAGAATTAATCCTTTACTGAATAATTTTCAGACACAGAGATGACAATTAAATGTGAATTCCAAACAATCTGTACAAAAGTCTGAGTTTTTCTCACTCCTAAATGACCTCCTCGTGGTAGCTCATGTGCTATTCGACACCTCCCTCTGTAACCCACTGGCAATACAGCTCGATAAACTTCTGCATATTTCTCATCAGCCTGAATATGTGATGGTCTCCATTTCCTCATTAAGACATCATTTTTAAAGATGCAGGGACAGATTCAAATTCTTCTTCTGTGTATGCCTTTTGATACAATTGCTTTAAATTTGCTTAAGATTTAAGCTAAACATGTCTGCTTTATCATCTGTGTTCCCGGTTTGTCTCAACCATCCGATCCAACAGGGTCTCTGCTAATTTCACTTCAACCTTCTTATCTATACCCTTGTTCTCTTCTGTTTCAACTGGTGACTGTGACTTTGTCACTGCACAGTCAGGAATAATCCCAGGATATATGTCCAGCAATAATTCAGTTGCCTGAGTTTCCATTGGCTTTTCAACAACAGTAGCCAGAACTCCTACCGGTGAATCAACAATATCATTATCAAGGATAAATTGTATTCCCGGAGCTGAGAGTTTGTCCATTACTCCACTCTTGGAGAAACTGACGGGTATAGATTTAAAACAAAGTTCTCATATTCTTTCAAAAAACATTTTTATAACACTCATATTCTCAGAGCCGAGTACACACAGGCAGATAAAAAGTCTCCACTCTTCACTGGACACTCTAACCTCACTTCTCACAATCTTGTCTCAACATGAATTCCTGTTACTGGAAACTTTTTCTGGCAATAGTCCTTCACAGGTGCATAT
>NW_025129921.1:0-1128 GCF_004010195.1 Chiloscyllium plagiosum | reverse complement strand
CTTAAAAGTAGTTTTGGGATTTACATACTAATGAACTGAAACCTGCAACCCATTCTAAAGATGAAACACTTAAAAGCAGTCGAAATTTGTTCAATATATCAATTTGCTACAAATCCTGTGTCTTATGATCCTGCTGTACAGCTACCTGACGAAGGAGCAACACTCCGAAAGCTAGTACTTCCAAATAAACCTGTTGGACTATAACTGGATTTTTAACTATGTTTCCAATGAAAACAGCCCACCCCTCCCACTGCTGCCAGTTAACTTTACAATGCTGAGGAAACAATGAACCATCAGTCCTGAAAAATGTACAATTCTAATAATACGAGCTACACATTGACTGCTCCTTCTGGTATAAGACATTGGAAACCTCGCGCCGGAGATTGAAAGAAATTAGCAGCTTTAAAAGAAAAACCTGTTGGATCTCATAGCCTTCAATGTCTGAGTCCGACGGTAAGTTCAGGTAACGTTTGTTGGGACCCAACTTTGTTGCAGCTTCAGATCGTCCCAGCAAAAAGGTGCACAAAAAGTAGCGTTTTTTTTTAAACACACACACACACTCCCCTGCATCCCACTTTCTTCTCTAGTGGTCAGCTGAGTTGTCCCTTTGTAATTCGATCCTTGGTGCAGCCTTAGCCTGGAGGAAGTATTGCTTCACTCAGCAATTGCAACCCATAGCCTGTATGCAAGTAAGTTTCTCCCTGCCCATTTGCAGATGGTCTGTCAAGAGTCAACCACACTGCTGTGGGTCTGGAGTCACATATAGGCCAAACTAGGTAAAGAATGCAGCTGGGACGACTGAGTGAATCCTTTCCCACATCTGCAGGTTCCTCCCCTAAAGCATGAGTGAATCAGATTGGGGTGTTTGTTCCCCGAAAATGGTTTCATAATGAGATTCTGAACTCCAGATTTCTGACTGAACTCCAAATCCGCCATCTGCTATGGTGAGATTCAAACCCGGGAGTCCCCAGAACTGGGTATTAATGCAGTCGATAATGGCACTCGGCCGAAGCTCCTTCAATCCCCCTGCGATGGAAGGTGAACTCACTGATGTCTCTGCAGGTGGGAGGAGCGGGTGAAGCCCTTCCCGCACAGACAGCAAGTGAATGGTCTCTTTGATCCTCCAAG
>NW_025129920.1:0-1128 GCF_004010195.1 Chiloscyllium plagiosum | reverse complement strand
GCGGAGAAGGGAAAGAAGGAGGTAGAGGAATGGACCGTGGTGCAAAACAGGAAGAGGAAAACCCACCCGGTCACCAAAACCTCCCAAAAAAAAGGGAAAAGGCAACTGCAGGTGGAGGACACGGACGGCTCTTCGGAGGGTGAGGACGGAAGAAAGGAGGGTCGTCACCAAAAAAAGAGGCAGAGCGCTGCGAGGAGAAAGGAGAGCAGCAACTGCCAACCAAGGGACGAACCTCCTGAGGAAATGGGAAACCACCACCCCCTACCAGGTGAAAGCCAGGAGGGCCCCACCGCCACATAGCTCCAGGTCACTGGGAGCAGCGACCCTCTGACAGCCCCGCTGTCAGATATAGAAACAGACAGCGTGGACCCTGGTCTCGGCCCGATGACACCAAAGCGGGCAAATGGGCCGAGTGAGGAACTGGACAGCTACCTCAGCCCTGCGAGGGTCCAGCAGTTTGCGTGCTGCATGGGGATGCAGACAGCTACCCCAGAGGGGCAGGACCAGCGACAATCGGACATGGGTAACCTTACAACCTGTAACAAAATGGGGTTTAAAATTGCAACTATCAATGTGCGCAGCATAAAATCTGCTGCACGATGTGTTTCAACACTGGCCTTCCTGACCAACGTGAAAGCTGATGTCCTGTTTCTGCAGGAGTGTGGGATACCGCACCTCAGCAGTTACAGGAGATGGTCGAGCTTGTGGGCCCATGGGCCGTCAGTGTGGTCGGGGGGCAACGATAACCGCTCCTCGGGCCTGGGTATTCTGTTACGGGGAGGCAACTTCACCATCTCCGAGGTTAAGGAGGTGGTGGGCGGGCGCCTCCTCGTTGCTGATGTTACCTACAGAAACGCTCCCGTGAGACTAACCAACGTGTACGCCCCAGCGGGTAAGAGGGAACGGTTGGCCGTCCTGCAGTTGGCCCACTGTTGCTGGCTACGTCCAGGCCGGTCATTCTGGCCGGAGACTTCAACTGTATCATTGATGCAGACGGACGATCCGGCGGGGGGGACAGTACACTGGACACCACGTCCAGAACCCTGATGGACACGGTCAAAGACGCCAAGCTGCACGACGTCTTCAGCACCCCAGCAGACGGAGCGCAGCGTAGATATACATGGTCAC
>NW_025129919.1:0-1128 GCF_004010195.1 Chiloscyllium plagiosum | reverse complement strand
AATAGTCCATCTTCCGCAGCTACACTGGCACCACTCCCCACCTTTTCCTCCGCTACATCGATGACTCTATCAGCGCTGCCTCGTGCTCCCACGAGGAGGTTGAACAGTTGATCCACTTTACCAACACCTTCCACCACGACCGCAAATTTACCTGGACTGTCTTAGACTCCTCCCTCCCCTTCCTAGACCTTTCCATTTCTATCTCGGGTGACCGAATCAACACGGACATTTACAATAAACCGACTGACTCCCACAGCTACCTAGACTACACCTCCTCCCATCCTGCCCCCTGTAAAAATGCCATCCCATATTCCCAATTCCTTCGTCTCCGCCACATCTGGGAAGTTATGCAAGATGGGATGTGTGGACAATGGAAAATTCACACTGGTATAGTAAGAGATGCTTTTCTGAAGTTGGTGCAGTTAGAGGTATTTCATCATGCATTTAGCAAATGTTGTAGCTATCTTTTGTGTCAGTTATATGATTTTATATGTAGAAATTTGAAACAAAATTATAAAATAGTTATATCACTGCACGAGGCCATTTTGACGATTAAACTTGTGCTAAAGAGTAACACTCCCTTGTCTTTTTCCTGTAGCTCTGCAAATTCTCCTTGGATGATTATTCAATTTCCTTTTGATAGCCAACCTCTCAGGCAGATATGAACCGTCGTTGCTTTAAACAAACTGATCTCATACTGTCATCTGTATTTTTGCCAATCACCTTAAATCAACATGCTTGGGTTCTCAACCCTGGCATTATAGAGTCATAGAGATGTACAGCATGGAAACAGACCCTTCAGTCCAACCCTTTCATGCCGACCAGATATCCCAACTCAATCTAGTCCCACCTGCCAGCACCGGGCCCATATCCCTCCAAACACTTCCTATTCATATAGCTATTCAGATGCCTTTTAAATGTTGCAATTGTACCAGCCTCCACCACTTCCTCTGGCAGCTCATTCCATACACGCAAAACCCTCTGCATGAAAACGTTGCCCCTTAGGTCTCTTTTATATCTTTCCCCTCTCACCCTAAACCTATGCCCTCTAGTTCTGGACTCCCCCACCACAGGGAAATAACTTTGTCTATTCTTTGAACAGTTCATCCACTTTACCAACACCTTCCA
>NW_025129918.1:0-1128 GCF_004010195.1 Chiloscyllium plagiosum | reverse complement strand
ACCCGGGGCCCTGCCTGTTCCCGGTATTCCGGCCCTGCTCTGACCCAGTGCCCTGCCTGTTCCCGGTATTCCGGCCGTGCTCTGACCAGGGGCCCTGCCTTTTCCCGGTATTCCGACCGTGCTCTGACCAGGGGCCTGCCTGATCCCGGTATTCCGGCTGTCCTCTGACCTGGTTCCCTGCCTATTCCCGGTATTCCGGCCGTGCTCTGACCCGGTGCCCTGTCTGTTCCCGGTATTCCGGCCGTGCTCTGACCCGGGACCCTGCCTGTTCCCGGTATTCCGGCCGTGCTCTGACCCGGGACCCTGTCTGTTCCCGGTATTCCGGCCATGTCTTGACCCGGTGCCCTGCTTGTTCCCGGTATTCCGGCCGTGCTCTGACCCAGTGCCCTGCCTGTTCCCGGTATTCCGGCCGTGCTCTGACCCGGTGCCCTGCCTGTTCCCGGTATTCCGGCCGTGCTCTGACCCGGTGCCCTGTCTGTTCCCGGTATTCCGGCCGTGCTCTGACCCGGGACCCTGCCTGTTCCCGGTATTCCGGCCGTGCTCTGACCCGGGACCCTGTCTGTTCCCGGTATTCCGGCCATGCTCTGACCCGGTGCCCTGCTTGTTCCCGGTATTCCGGCCGTGCTCTGACCCAGTTCCCTGTCTGTTCCCGGTATTCCGGCCGTGCTCTGACCCGGTGCCCTGTCTGTTCCTGGTATTCCGGCTGTACTCTGACTGGGGCCCTCCCTGTTCCCGGTATTCGGGCCGTGCTCTGACCCGGTGCCCTGCCTGTTCCCGGTATTCCGGCCGTGCTCTGACCAGGGGCCCTGCCTGTTCCCGATATTCCGGCCGTGCTCTGACCCGTGGCCATGCCTGTTCCCGGTATTCCGGCCGTGCTCTGACCCGGGGCCCTGCCTGTTCGCGGTATTCCGACCGTGCTCTGACCAGTGCCCTGCCTGTTCCCGGTATTCCGGCCGTGCTCTGACCCGGGGCACTGCCTGTTCCCGGTATTCCAACCGTGCTCTGACCAGTGCCCTGCCTGTTCCCGGTATTCCGGCCGTGCTCTGACCCGGGGCACTGCCTGTTCCCGGTATTCCGGCCGTGTTCTGACCCGGGGCCCTGCCTGTTCCCGGTATTCCGGCCGTGCTC
>NW_025129917.1:0-1128 GCF_004010195.1 Chiloscyllium plagiosum | reverse complement strand
ACAGTGAACCCTCTGAAACTACATCCACTAAATATACCTTCACATTAACCAGGATCAAAATAAAATTGTACATGCCTGTGGATGTTCAAATACTAATTATAGGTCATCCAACATAATTTAGCTGAAGAAACCAGGAGCAAACGGCAAGCCAAGAATCGTTTTAATAACTGTACTTGGTGGATTTTGTCTGGTCTTGGAAACCTCACATATTGTGCTGACATTCAGGTGAATGGAACAAAGCACATCAAAACTGGAAGTCTTGGTCTAACGCCCCACCCCAGATTCCTGACCTCACACACCTCACTCCCTCACCCGCCTCACTTCCTCCCACATTCACCAACCGACGAGAAGCCACAAACTGAGTGAAACTTGGAACATAGAACAGTACAGCACAGTGCAGACACTTCAGCTCTCAATGTTTTGGCAGCCTTTTCTCCAACTCTAAAATCAGACTAACCTTCATAACCTTCAATGTACTAACTTCCATGTGCCTATCCAAGAGTCTTCTTAAATATCTTTATTGTATCTGACTCTACTACCACCACTGGCGGTGCATTCCGCCCCTACCACTTTCTGTGTAAAGAACCTATCTCTGACAGCCCCTTTCTCCAATCACCTTAAAATTATGCCCCTTGTTGTTGGCCACTTCTGCCATGGGAAAAGACTTTGGCTATCCAATCTATCTATGTCTCTCAACATCTTGTACACCTCTATCAAGTCACCTCTCATCCTTCTTCGCTCTAGGGAGAAAAGCCCCAGCTTCCTCAAACTTTCTCCCTAAGACATGTCCCCCAGTCCTGGCAGCATCGTGGTAAATCTCCTCTACACACTGTCTGAGGCTTCCACATGTTTCCTATACTGAGGCAACCAGATCTGAACACAATACTCCTAGTGTGGTTGAACCGCGGCTTTATTGACCTAAGCATTAACCTCGCCGCTCTTAAACACAATCCCCCATAATGAAAGCCAACACACCATACATCTCCTTAACAACTTTATCAACGTCGGTGGCAACACTGAGGAAACTATGGACATGGACCCCAAGATCCCTGTGTTGCTCCACACTGCCAAGAATTCTGCCTTTAACCCTGTATCCTGTATGCAAATGCAACATTTCCAAATTAAATC
>NW_025129916.1:0-1128 GCF_004010195.1 Chiloscyllium plagiosum | reverse complement strand
AGAGAGTGTCACAGTGTGCCTCTGAGAGAGTCACAAAGTGTCACAGTGTGTTTCAGTGTATCACAGTCTGTCAGAGAGTGTCACAGTGCGCCTCAGTGAAAGTCAGAGAGTGTCACAGTGTGTCTCAGTGAGTGTCACAGTGTGTCTGAGAGAGTCAGAGAGAGTCAGAATGTGTCACAGTCTGTCTCAGAGAGTGTCATACAGGATCAGAGATTGTCACAGTGCTTCTCAAAGTGTCACAGAGAGTCAGAGAGAGTTACAGTGTGTCTGATAGAGTTACAGTGAGAGTCAGAGTTTCACATTGGGTCTCAGAGATTCAGGGAGAGTCAGAAAGTATCACAATCTGTCAGCGAGTGTCACAGTGTGTTTGAGAGAGAGTCAGCGAGTGTCACAGTGTGTTTCAGAGATGGTCAGATAGGATCAGAGAGTGTCACAGTGCATCTCAAAGTGTCAGAGAGAGTCAGAGAGAGTTACAATGTGTCTGAGAGAGTGTCAGAGAGAGTCAGAGAGTGTCACAGTGTGTCTCAGTGAGTGTCACAGTGTGTCTCAGAGAGTCAGGGAGAGTCAGAAAGTGTCACAGTCTGTCTCAAAGAGTTTCACAGCATGTCACCGTCTGTGAGAGAGTGTCACAGAGTGCTTCAGATGTGCTGGAAAGTGTCACAGTATGACATAGATAGTGTCAGAGAGTGTCACAGTGTGCCTCAGAGAGTGTCACAATTTGTTTCAGAGAGTGTCAGAGAGTGTCTCAATGTGTCTCTGCCTGTGTCAGAGAGTGTCACAGTGTATTTCAGAGAATGTCAGAGAGTGTCACAGTGTCTCAGAGTGTGTCACAGTCTGTCACCGTCACTCAGAGCGTGTTTCAGTGTGTCACAGTGTGTCTCAGCGAGTCAGAGAGTGTCAAAAATGTCACAGTCTGTCTCAGAGAGTTTCGCAGTGTTGGAGAATGTGCCAGATTGAAACATTGTATCTCAGCGTGTGTCAGAGAGTGCCACATAGAGTTTCAGAGAGAGTCAGAGACTGTCACAGTGTGTCTCAGAGTATCAGAAAGTGTTACTGTCTGTCTCAGAGAGTGTCAGATAGGATCGGAGAGTGTCACAGTGTGATGGAGAAAGTGCCAGAGAGTGCCAC
>NW_025129915.1:228-1128 GCF_004010195.1 Chiloscyllium plagiosum | reverse complement strand
ATGTGAGAGAGTGTGAGTGTGTGAGAGAGAGTGCGTGTGTGTGTGAGAGTGTGAGTGTCTGTGAGAGAGTGTGCGTGTGTTTATGAGAGAGTGTGAGTGCCTGTAAGAGAGAGTGCGTGTCTGTTTATGAGAGAGTGTGAGAGTCAGAAAGAGAGAGTGTGCGTGTGTGTGAGAGTGGGAGTGTCTGTGAGAGAGTGTGAATGTGTGTGAGAGTGGGAGTGTCTGTGAGAGAGTGTGAGTGTATGTTTATGAGAGAGTGTGTGTGTCTGAAAGAGAGAGTGTGTGTGTGTGTGCGTGAGAGAGTGTGAGTGTCTGTAAGGGTGTGCGATTGTATGGTGCGTGAGAGAGTGTGAGTGTCTGTAAGGGTGTGCGATTGTATGTGAGAGAGTGTGAGTGTGTGTGAGAGAGAGTGAATGTGTGAGAGAGAGTGAGTGTGTGAGAGGGAGCAGGAGTGTCTGTGAGAGAGTGTCTGTAAGGGTGTGCGAGAGAGTGTGAGTGTGTGAGAGAGTGAGTGTGTGAGAGTGTGCGATTTTGCGTGAGAGAGTGTGAGTGTCTGTGAGAGAGTGTGCGTGTGTGTGAGACAGAGTGTGAGTGTCTGTGAGAGAGTGCGAGTGTGTGTGAGAGAGTGTGTGAGTGTCTGTGAGAGAGTGCGAGTGTGTGTGCGAGAGTGTGTGTCTGTAAGAGAATGTGCGATTGTGTGTGAGAGAGTGTGAGTGTGCGAGAGAGTCAGTGTGTGAGAGAGTGTGTGAGTGAGAGAGAGTGCGTTTGTGCGTGAGAGAGTGTGAGTGCCTGTGGGAGAGTGTGCGTGTGTGAGTGTGAGTGTGTGAGAGTGTGAGTGCGTGAGAGAGTGTGTGCGTGTGTGAGAGTGTGTGTGTGAGTGAGTGTGCGTGTGTGTGTGTG
>NW_025129915.1:0-133 GCF_004010195.1 Chiloscyllium plagiosum | reverse complement strand
AGAGAGTGTGAGTGTCTGTGAGAGAGTGTGAGTGTCTGTGAGAGAGTGTGTGCGTGAGTGTGAGAGAGCGTGTTCGTCTGTGAGAGATTGTGCGTGTGTGAGAGAGTGTGTGTGTGAGAGAATGTGTCTGTGA
>NW_025129914.1:0-1128 GCF_004010195.1 Chiloscyllium plagiosum | reverse complement strand
TTAGGGCCGACTGCCTGCCCACTCCTGTTTATTTCTACCAGGTCGGGCTCCCTGATTGGACCAGAATAACAGCCCCAATCAGAGAATTCATATTCTATGATATCCACCTGGCTGACCTTGTTACAATCTCTACAGTTTGTGTACTCCCCCAGTACCGCATCTGCCCCTCTGCATGTTCCCAACATCTCTCAATGCGTTTGGACCTTTCCACATCAGCCTTCTCTGAATTGACCTATCAAAGGCCATGGCAGGGATGTTTCACATCTTCAAGAATGTTTTTAGGATATTGCTAAATACTTTCTACTGTCCTCTTCAGTGTCTCCTGGACTGACTATTTTCCAAACAGAGCAGTCATTTAGAGATTCTGTTATCAGGAACTGAACTACACGACCCTTACACTTGGACTGGTTTTACGTGATTTGTGCCTCAATGTTACACAATTCGATTTGGGAGACAATGCTGTTGACTGGATCAATTTTCTTGTCTGGGATTTGGAGGATCTTGTGAAGTAACCACTCATAATAATACTCCAGTGATTTGATGTGCCTGATAAAGTTGTCCAAGTCTCCAAACATATATAGCAGTGCAGGGATCAGTACTTAATGATTTGATTCCCTACAGTATGGAAACACGACCTTCGGCCAAACCAGTCCACACCGACCCTCTAAAGAGTAACCCACCCAGGGCCATTTCCCTCTGACTAATGCACCCAACACCATGGGCAATTTAACGTGGCCAATTCATCTGACCTGCACAACTTTGGATTGTGGGGGGAAACCCATGCAGACACAGGCGAATGTGCAAACTGCACAGTCACCAGAGGCAGGAATCGAAACTGGGTCCCTGGTGCTGTGAGGCAGCAGCGCTAACCACTGAGCCACCATGCTGCTTAATCTTGGGTTTAGGATCTTGATCCTCAAATATACATTTTCTCAGTCAGTAAAACTCTGGCACAATGGAGTCAAACAGTGTGGCACTGGAAAAGCACAGTTGGTTAGGCAGCATCCGAGGCAGCATTCGCCCTTCATCAGGAATGTAGGGATGTGGAAGGGGGCTGAGATATAAATAGGAGGATGGGGTGGGGTGGAGGGGTAGCTGGGAAGGCAATAGGTAGATGTGGGTGGAGGG
>NW_025129913.1:0-1128 GCF_004010195.1 Chiloscyllium plagiosum | reverse complement strand
TTGAGTGAAAACCGTTGTGATTTGTCCGGTTGGCCCGGCAGTTCCAAAATATAAGAAATTCAAGAATGAAAAATGGTGACAACTCCACTGTCTTACCTGCCTCGATGGCCTTGGACTCTCTGACTGAAGGTGCAAACTCTATTCCCTAACAATAAAACAACTTCGAGAGCGATCCAACTTTGCTGTGTTTGTGTTATATTAATTTTATGCGCCGGATCATTATCATAACGTAAATTGTTGTTGCAATTTTGCATGGCTGTTATATTTATTTCTACAAAATGATCCCCGTCCCAGTTACTGCTGAAAAATCGATTTTTATATTTTACTTCTCATATGAAATCAAGTATGGGAGTAAAGTGGAAGTTGTATAATGTTGCCACACGTGATGTCGTCCTGATGAAGGGCTTTTACCCAAAATGTCGATTTTCCTGCTTCTCGGATGCTGCCTGACCTGCTATGTTTTTCCAGCACCACTCTAATCTGGACTGTGATTTCCAGCCTCTACAGTCCTCACTTTTGCTTAGATGTCAAGGTACCTAGGCACAAAGGGGTTTAGATACAAAACAATAAGAGAAACAAGAGTTACAAAGTTAATTATTACTTCATAGAATATGAGAAATTTCAAGGAATTGCAAATAGTTTATACTCAATTTTCTCGTAGTTTAGACTGGGACACAAAAGATTGAGTTAACAGTTCAAGAGTCTTTGATGATTCGTTCTCTTGTCTCGTTCTGCTGTCTTTCTTGTTCCACCGCCACACACAGCCATGCTGCAGTTGAAATTGCAGCTTCTCCGACGACCCTGGGTTACTCTGGGTACGTAACCGGACAGGATCCACTCGTACGTCTCGCCGAGATACAGCCATAAAATGTCGAGACACCAGCCAACATCCCACAGAGATCAGGTTGAGAGGCACTGAGAGATCATATCGGAACACGCTACGAGTCGGCGAGAGACCAGGCTGAGAGACACCAGGAGACCAAGCAAGGATCCCTCACGAGGTGCAATGAAGCAAGCCTGAAAGCGCCGGGAAACCCAAATGCTATAAAAAATGAGAATAAAATCGGGAAAATGAGAAGGAAAAGGGATTTGAGGAGCTTCGATGGAGTGTCCATCTCCGTTGCTATT
>NW_025129912.1:0-1128 GCF_004010195.1 Chiloscyllium plagiosum | reverse complement strand
TGGCAAAGCGAAACAAGTTCTAAAATCAGAAACCAATTTCTAACAAAATGTTTCATAACTGGAAACTTGAAAGTGAAGAAACGTTATAAAAACCGGGAAATACTTTATACATTAGAGAATGGAAAATGGGAATATCAAGCAAATGGTTTAAATCTCAAAATTCGCTAAGAAAACAAATATCGCAGAACATTGTGCATATAATGGTAATGAAGACTGATTTAATTGGGTCTAATCAAATATCGACAAGGTTTCAATAGGCTGGGGGAGACCGGAAGTGGACTGAGAGTTTGACAGTTTGTTCTTCCAGTGGGTAAATGTAACAGTGAGGACTGGTGATGTACACTGGGCTCACCAGAGTCAGCAACACACACCGTTCTCACTGTCAGGAAGGCAGACACAGGGATGGATTTGTGTGTTGGAGCCCCAGTCCCAGAAATCCTCCCACCAAGTCATTACTCGAGTCTCCTTTACCTCTTTGTTGTATCATGGGCCTGCTGTATCGCCTTGGTGATGGCTCTATGGGCTGTGTCCAACCGGGCTTGAATCTGCTGTGACTCCTCCGGCAGGGGCAGGAGACCGGGATTATACTTCACCGGGTATTCCTGCAGCATTTGCCGGAGTTTCTCGCTCCCATTGAATTCCACCCTGTCCCTTTTGTGTCTATTTATCAGCTGAGTTTGGCCTATTCTGGCAGGGATGTGGGGCCTGGTACAGAAGGTGGTGGTGGTGCTGACATTGCATTGGGCTGTCCCATACTGATAAGGGTGAGGGGAGGTTGGGGCAGTATTACCCCCGCCTCCGGGTTATGTTGGTGCCCAGATTGCGAACCTTTCTGGGGCAATTCAGGCTGATGTTTGTCTTGAAGCCACACAGTGCGTGTGAATTTGAATAAATTGGGTACAGGCCTGTTATCACAGGATTAATTTGGTGATATTTGTCCAAAGTGGTGCCTATGAACCTCCTGTTCTTCTCTAAAGCGTACTGTGTAGGATGTTGTCATCTCCTATCCATAGATCCTCATGAATCATGCCTGTGTTTACTGCCTCAGGCACCTTTTTAGTCCAATTCTGTGATGTCATTATTGGGAATTCTAACACCAGCCCGGCACCGCCTTCCTGACCTGCAGTC
>NW_025129911.1:0-1128 GCF_004010195.1 Chiloscyllium plagiosum | reverse complement strand
ATAAAAAGAAAAACGCTGGAGCAGCAGACAGAGTACGCCATTTTTTTTTCAGCAAAAGGGCCAGATCTGTATCTATGAGCTTCAATCTCTTTCCAAATCCCACCCCAACTTAAAATGATGCGAAAACTAAAAACCTGTTTCCCGGTGAGAATGAGTCCACCCATATATGCTGCTTTTGTTTACTTCAACAAAACGAAACAATTCAAGGATCTCAATGCTGTTTAGCCACTGTTTCTGAAGCAGACATTGCAACAACATTCGGGCAAAATAATTTTCGCAAGAGAACCAGTACACAGTTATTAGATTAGATTCCCGACAGCATGGAAACAGGACTATCGGTCCAACAAGTCCACACCGACCGTCCAAAGTGTAACCCGCAAGGACTCATTCCCGTACCCAATAATTACACCTGACTAACGCATCTAACACGATGGACAATTTAGCATGGCCAACTCACTTGACCACCACATCTTTGGATTGTGGAAGGAACTGGAGCACTCAGAGGAAACTCCAGCAGACACGGAGGGAATGTGCAATCTCCAACTATCTGCAAAGCGTAATAAGCAAAGCTTACTCGGTAGAAAGCTTCCTCAGTAAGTCTCAAAAAGTCTCATAACATCCCTGGCTAAGCACATGTCTTCTTTGGCAACACTTAAACTTCCTCTTCCTCGAAAGCCTGTGCACAAATCGCAGCTGGAAATAGTGAGAGAATAATCAATATTGTTCAGACAGCGCCTTCCAAACTCACTCTCTATTGTCTACAAGAGCAAGGACAGTAGATATTTCAGAACATCATCGTCAGATCCGCACTAAGCCTTCGTCAATCTCATTTGCCAAAACAAAAATTATGTTCCTTAACCAAAGCTGAATGGGAAGATGCTATTTCTTTGACAGGTGCATTTTATGCTCTATTTTGTTTTTGAAATTAGTGAACGTTGAGACAGAATTGGCGAGTGTTCTACCTGAAGCCTTCAAAGCAAAACGTTTATGAGCCCTTGTATTTAATTTGATGCAAGAGAAGAAGCCAGATTGTGAGGTATCCCACAAAATCACAGTTTTAGTTTCAGCTTTCTGTAGCTTTTGTGGTTGTGAAATCTACAAGTCTCACTCTCTCTCTCTCTCTCCAAT